>NC_134834.1:143948381-144248996 GCF_004210375.1 Tachypleus tridentatus
TTACGAAGATACTTGCTACCATTATAATAAAAGATAATTTACTATTGTGTAATGGATATCATACTTTAAGATCAATCGGTTCTCATGCAGGAATTTATTTATTTTGTTCAGAATGTCGCCCAAATCTACATGAGGTCCATTTATACCAGCCGTCTTTAATTTAACAGTGATAGACTAGAATGAGGGCAGCTAATCAACACCATCTACCGCCAATTTTTAGGCTACTCTTTTAACAACGAATAGTGGGGTTGATCGTGACATCATAACGCCGCATGACTTAAAGGACGAACGTGCTCGGGGACAGGTGTTCGAATCCATAGCCCGCAGATTACGAGTCGATCACCCCACCCTAATCACGTGACCATGCCAGCACTTCTTCATACATGAATTATGTATGATGCTCCTATAAAGGAGGTCACCCGTTAAACCATTAGTTTGTGGTATAGGCACAAACAACCATGAACTAACTGGTTTACTTGTTAAGTTGTTAGAACTTTTAATTAGAAATGACTATACTATAAAAATATGTATTTTACTTTTTACAAGAAGTAGAACATTTTAAGTTCAAGAAAGAGGTTTACTGTTATAGTTTTGACATGGAGATTTATACACCAATACATTACAAGAAGAGACTAAAAATTTATGTACAGAATTCATGGTTTAAAAAAAAAGTTTTACAACAGGAATCATAAATCAAATAATCCTTAATATATTAAGAAGATGATTTTCTTTATTCCATCCAATCGGGATGCACCAAAACGAAAAATATTCCGTGTCTTACCTTATATTGGGAAACAGGCGAATGTGATTAGAAATCAGTTAAAGAAGTTACATCATCGAACAAGCCCTCAAATAAGTGCGTTTAAGTGTGGTTCTTTGTTTCTTTCCAATTAAGCAAAAAGCTACACAATGGTCTATTTGTGCTGTGCTCACCACGGGTATCAAGCCCGGTTTTTAGCTGCGAAAGTCCGCAGACATACTGAGCCCATATGAAGACAACAGATTTATTACTTTTTAGATATACAGATCGAATATTTGTGTATAAAACTTCTGATGTGATATATAAACATGCCCTAAATGTTATTTAATTTAAATAGGTTCCACCAATACGGCGCTCACATTACGTATACAATAATATGCAAATTTGAGTTCTACGTCATATTTTAGTATTACGAGACGTGAGCTGTGCGAGTGTAACAAACCCATAAATTGAGGACACTTAAAACCCTTTTTAAGGTTAAATTAGAAGAATACTGTTGCCTATTTATAGCCCGATTATATTAATTAATAATGTGAGAATATATATATATATGTTAAAATTATAATTTCTGGTTCCGAATTTCCTTTGTAGAGTTGAAAATAGTGTTTATACTATTAACAGTTGAAATTAGTTTTACATGATTTTGAATTGTAGTTGACATTTCTTATTTATAATCACACTATAGTTAAGTAGAGTAACTCTAGGAAAGTTTTGAGATCCCGTTTTTAAAACAGTCAATATAATTAATACACTGTAGTGATCAAAACATTGAAAACTGAGAAAGAGCGAAAGCACAACACTTAATATGAGTGTTAAGTTAAATGTGTCACAAGCGATCCTGGTTCTAATTAACGTGATGGGATTAAAACTGACATGGAATGTAATCTTAACAACATGAAAAAATATATTGTCGCTAACTCTACAGGTCATGGCACTTTCTAATAAAGCACTGACCCTACAAACCAAAGGCTCATTTTCCTACAAATACAACAACAAATGCGATGCTTTCCTGACTGTTCCTACAACACCACGATCAAGTCAATGCAACAATACCAACGATATATATATGCTATTATGTTAGCCTCCAAAACTGTTTCTTTTCGGAATTCAGTTAAAGCTACAGAAATGGTTTCTCAGACAAAATTTTAAACTGATATACAAGAGAAAAGGCAGTTAATCAACGTTACTCACCACTAACGCTTGGGCTACTATGAACAAATAATTGGGTGTGACCCTTATACTCATAACGTGTAGACGACATCAACCCGTTTCTATACCAGTGGTGGACAGAGCACAGTGAGGTGAAGCTTTATGTTTAATTTAAAATGAAAATAGTTTCTCCAACAAAGGCACAGGAACCATGGAGAATGAGGATTATAATCAGGCATGTTTACCATTACATCATGTTCAGCCTCTCTAAAACTAACTTGTACATACGATAAATTGTGGTGACTCTTATCAAGCAGAAGTAAATCTTACATAACATTCATTATGATTCGGGAGAGAATGAGATTAAAAGGAATTTGACGCAAAAGATTTAGCGACTTGGTGACGTAATATACATGTTACAATGTGTATGGTTTTTATTAGTGAATGTCCTATGGAACGGGAAACGAGGACAGAAGCAATGGAACTTTCCGAGCTAAGCCTTTTAACATTTGCATGGTGTTATCTTTTATTTGGCATGAAATTCCTTGGCAAGAAAATGTTTGCAACGTGAACAACAATAACATGTTTCCTGTCACTACTGGAACTCCTGTGATGACATTACCAGATGAAATACGCTCGAATGACCAATTCCTATAATCCAAAAACACTAGAAATCCCATGATGATGTAGTAAGTGGAATATTGTCGAAAGACCAAGTCCTAATATTCAAAAAACCAGGAAAGCGAACTTGTAGATGACATTGAAACTCCATCAGTTGCTACTACCTTCAAATCACTAAAGATAAGAATGATAGGTTTAAGGAAGTGAAAATCATCGAGGACTTTTTAGATTTTGTGAAATAGAATACTTGAGTACAATTACTATAGACACTGAAATTCTAAGCATTATTGATAGAAAAAATTATTTGCTCAAATGAAGCTCTGTAGCCAAGGAGAATATGACAGACCCTTCTACATGAGTAGTGTGATTACTCTGGTTGATTGAGGGGAGGGGTTACTAATGAGGAACTATATATCAGGCTGTTGCATATAAATGTCAGAGGTTTAAAGAAAGATGTGAAACAAGTAAACATCTTTATTTTTTTTTATTTAATTATAATAAGCTGCTTTAGACTCAATACACTTCTGTCAATGAGTTGTAAATTTATAAATGCCGTCTTTAAAGAACTAGATGACCTTTGTGCAAGTCTTTAAAGGCACTTTCAATTGACCTTTGGTTTGCGAACTTTTTCCTTTAAAAATGCCCAACTGTTTTAAAAAAATGATAGTCTCTATGGGAAAGATGTGGTGAGTATGGTGGATGAGGTAAAGTTTCATACTGAAGTTAGTTTAGTTTCGGGACAGTAACACGTAAGACATGAGGTCGAGCATTGTCATAAAGCAGCATAGGCATTCGACGATTAACTACTGCCAGATGTTTTCATGACAACGTTTGATGTATTATTTCAAATTCACAACAACATTTCTCTACGGCAATTGTTTCTCCTGGGTTTAAGAATGAATAATGAATCACACCAGATGACGACCACCAAACACTGACTATAGGTTTCTTAGGGTAAAGAACTGGTTTAGGGGCTTCTTCATAGTCAAGTTACTGTCCAGATCGTTGTCTATTGTAGTAAAAGTTCTATATTTCATCACAGAAACGGGCTGTTTTTGTTACGAGTAAGGAATGAAGAACAAATTTCAACTCGTCTTATTTAATGATTTTCAACCAATTCGTGAGGTACTCATTTATCGAGCTTTTTCACTTCACCACCAATTGCTTCAAGATGTCGGAAAACTGTTGAATAATAAACAATAAGTTGTTGGCAAGTTCTCTCACGGTTTGGTGGGTATCTGGTTCAACTAAGGCCTTCAATTCTTCCTCATTAATGGCTGTTTGAGGGCGGCTCCGAAACTCATTTTTAAAACTTAGGACACCAGAATAAAATCTATAAACCAATGCTGTGCTGTGCGCTCATCAGCTGTGCTATCACCAAATGCATGACTGATGTTACGAGCTGCTATCGCCTTACTGTGGCCAAGTTTGATCTCGTACAATAAAATTACACGAATATCAATTTTATCCAACCCGACAAAAATCAATATAAATATAATTTAGTTTCTGAAATAAGACAAATAAAGTAAACTCAAAATGAACCAGATAATATATTATTCTGACAGATTTATGATAATGCATCTCTTTCAACCACTATTATTCGAGTTCTAAATTTCCACATGAAAATCTGACATTTCATACGCAATAACCTGATAGCAACACAACCATGTACTCCTCCAGTGATACTGTTACCACTTAATTAACATGTTCAGCCATTATGTTATCCTGTGACACATTTAACTTAACACTCATATTCATTATGTTATGAATATATTTTTATTTGTTTGAAAAATATGTTATAATATTTATGCTCGAACCAGAGTTCACCATAATGATGGTATGATCGATTCCTTTCCTTGAGAGGACCTATAATAAATGACAATGAATATCTTAAAGCGCTCTCTCTGAAGAATATTTGATTATGTAAGATATTCACGCAAAGCAATACAAGGGCTACTACCTGTGTTAACCACCCTTAATTCTGAACAGACAGTATAGACGGAAGGCAGCTAGTCAACATACTCACCGTCAACTCTTGAGCTACTCTAATCCTACAGTGATATGGGACTGTCACTCAGGCCCGCCATAGCCAGGTGGTTAGGGCGTTCGACTCGTAATCTGAGAGTCGTGTGTTCGAATCCTCGTCACACCAAACATGCTTGCCCTTTTAGCTGTGGATGCGTTATAATGTGACGGTCAATTGCACTGTTCGTTGGTCAAAGAGTAGCCCAAGAGTTGGGGGTGGGGGTAATGACTAGTGTCTTCCCTCTAGTCTTACACTGCAAATTTAAGGAAGGCTAAGGCAAATAGCTCTCGTGTAGTTTTGTTCGAAATTCAAACAAACAACTAAACAAGACTCTCATTCTTATAACGCTCCCACGGTCCCAAAGTGTGGAGCGCGATTTTGTAGCAGTGGTAGGCGAATCTTTGGACCTTTGGATTTACAGTGAAGCACGCTAACCATGAATTGAAGATAGTTACGTAAGACTAGTAGAATGCCAGTTTGATAAGAAGCTACACCGAAGTCTGCCTGACCCAAATCATAAAAGAGCTCGTCGTGATGTAAATAATATTAATAATTTTGCGCGAAATAGCCTGCTTAACGATATAAAGTTCCAACTAGTATAAGCCCACTTGTATGTTACATAAAATTAACAGCTGTTGCACCCAGGGTCTCCTTATATAATTAAAATCACATCTATTTTTTTATAATTTATTTTGCTTAGAGCCTTCATAGACCTACGTAGCTACTTGTTTGTGACGGCCAAAGATTGAGAAACCAAGGATATCGCTTCATCTTAATTTGTAATACAAATTTCGTTCCTGGATAGTATGTGTTATTTCTTAATTGTTTATGTTGAAAAATTACAAAAAAAAAAAATAGCCACTATTCCCTTCAAACTTTGCTTTTGTGACCTGAATAATGAAATTTAGAAATAAACCTATTTTCTATGTAAAAACTGGAAAATTTTCACATTTTCATTTCCATAAGGTCTGAATAAAACATCATATGAATCAAGATTCACATGTATTTATACTAAAGTTATACAAAAATATTTAAAAGTGAGTAGTTTCTCGAGATTTGCGACTGTAATGTACATCACTTTCACGTGTCAGCCCCCAAATATAGTTTCCTCCATCATGTTTTCGTTATACGCTCCCAGGTCACAAAAGCAAAGTTTGAAGAGAAAAATAGGTCTTTTTCATTTACTTTAGACATAAGTCAATTGGGAAATAACACTTTCTGCCCATGAACAAGAAAAAAATAAACATTTTGTTACATTTTCACTCAGATTTTTGACAGAGGACTAAACTGGACTTTCTGCAAATTTGATGATCTTGAGCCATGTAATAAAATATTATTGAAAACCACAGTAACGCTGTAGTATCAATGCCAAATGTGTGGCGCCCTTTGCACACGATACAAATGTACTTGGGAAAATTTTCTTATCGAAGTTAATAAGATAACAAAGAGAAAAGTTTTAAAGTTTAGGAAGAAAAAAACTTTCAAGAATTGAGGAATAAACTTTTTCTATAACTGGGAAGCGTTCGGGGGAGGGACGTTGTCACTTAGCTCTATAACTGGGAAGCGATCGGGGGAGGGACGTTTTCACTTAGTTCTATAACTGGGAAGCGTTCGGGGGAGGAACGTTGTCACTTAGTTCTATAACTGGGAAGCGTTCGGGGGAGGGACGTTGTCACTTAGTTCTATAACTGGGAAGCGTTCGGGGGAGGGACGTTGTCACTTAGCTCTATAACTGGGAAGCGATCGGGGGAGGGACGTTGTCACTTAGTTCTATAACTGGGAAGCGTTCGGGGGAGGAACGTTGTCACTTAGTTCTATAACTGGGAAGCAATCGGGGGAGGGACGTTGTCACTTAGTTCTATAACTGGGAAGCGTTCGGGGGAGGAACGTTGTCACTTAGTTCTATAACTGGGAAGCGATCGGGGGAGGGACGTTGTCACTTAGTTCTATAACTGGGAAGCGTTCGGGGGAGGAACGTTGTCACTTAGTTCTATAACTGGGAAGCGTTCGGGGGAGGGACGTTGTCACTTAGTTCTATAACTGTGAACACAAACAGTACTCCATGTCACGAGTCTTCCCCTTACAACATAGTTCGCCCAGAGGCTCAGCGGTTTGTTCACAGGCTTACGACACTAAAAGTCGCCCACTGTGCTGCTTCGGGCTTAACAATAACCAACTAGTCATTTTTTCTATATGGATAGTTTCCGAAAAAGGTTTACTAAAGTGATTGATTTTTCATGATCTTTCCCACAAGCTAGACTCTAAATAACTTTTAATCCAGTAATATGTTATTAGCCTTCTCTAACAACTAGTCTCCAAGTAACTTTCACATATGTGATTTGTCGCGATTTGTCCCCACACAGTTAGTTTCTGAATAACTTTTAATCCAATAATTTATTACGATCCTTCCCCATCCAGATAATCTCTGAATAGCTTTTAATCCAATAATTTATTACGATCCTTCCCCATGTAGCTAATCTCTGAATAACTTTTAATATTAAAATTTATTACGATTCTTCCCCATACAGGTACTCTCTGAATAACATTTAATCCAATAATTTATTACGATCCTTCCCCATGTAGCTAATCTCTGAATAACTTTTAATATTAAAATTTATTACGATTCTTCCCCATACAGGTACTCTCTGAATAACATTTAATCCAATAATTTCTCATGTTTTTAAAAGTAATTTAAAGTCTTAGATCAAAAAAAAATTATTGGCTACACAAATTATTTTAACTCAACGTTATGACATGTTGAATAGAAATGTTTTCGATATTTTGATCGAATGAAAGTAATGTAATAGATTTTGGTCAGGTTTAAAGTTACTTGTTTAATCAATAACAAATATCAGATCTAGACTGCCCTTACCAGAAGGAAATGTGATATTGCAGAAGACAGAGGATAAAGGGTAATGTTGAATACTGGTGTATCATTGACTTATTTAATAAATAGCACAAGGACAGACACTTGCGAGATTTATGGTTCTGTGGATAAATGTAACATTGTGGTGTTTTGCAAATCACTTTATTTCTTATTAAGGTCATTGATTATTATTTGTTGTTCTCATTCAAAGGCTTAGGCCTATCGCAAAATCGCAAAAATAGCCTTTAAGAGTGCAAAGTTATTTGGTTTAAGATTACAATTCATACCTAGCAATATTCAAGTAAGCCAGAATATCATTTAGCCGAATAAGAGCTGTTAATAGTTACAATTTTGTGTTTGCTACTTAAATGAAAATAAACCACAATATTAATGTAATCCGAAATAGCAAGTACTGAGGTTCCTATAAACTCTAACACGCGTAGAAAGTGTTGTCTTTAGAGTAAACTGCACACAGAAGTATTTTATGGATTTAAACTGTAATCTGATCAGGAAACCTTGCTGTAACTCTAAAGAAAACGTTTTACTTAGTTATTCAGGAAAAACACACTAGTATTTTGAAATATAACGTTAAGTAAAAAATATCGTCCACAGAGTAGAGTAAAATTAAAAGTAAACAGAAAGTATAGGAAAGACAGATAACAGAAAATACCAGATTCTGTTCGGGTAGTAAACTGCAACCATATAAAGTAAAAATTATTTTGAATAAACTGTAGCGGTAAGCAGTAACAATTTTTTTACAGATAAACTGTAAAGCTATAATTATTGTTTGAAAAATAAACTTTAACAACAAATTGTAACCATTGTTTACAGAGAAACCTATAGCCGTATGAAAGGCCCATTGTCTAGACTCTAGAGTAAGCTGTGACAATAAGCAGTAACATTGTTTCAAGTAAACTCTAACTGTAAGCTATAAGTAATTTCTAGACAGTAAACTCTAACAGTAAGCTATAAGTAATTTCTAGACAGTAAACTCTAACTATAAGCTATAAATAATTTCTAGAGAGTAAACTCTAACTGTAAGCTATAAATAATTTCTACAGAGTAAACTCTAACTTAAGCTATAACTAATTTCTAGAGAGTAAACTCTAACTGTAAGCTATAACTAATTTCTAGAAAGTAAACTCTAAATGTAAGTTATAACTAAGTTCTAGAGAGTAAACTCTAACAGTAAGCTATAAGTAATTTCTAGACAGTAAACTCTAACTATAAGCTATAAGTAATTTCTAGAGAGTATATTCTAACTATAACCTATAAATAACTTCTAGGAAGTAAACTGCAAATTTAAGCTGTAAATAATGTCCATAGAGTACACTACCACTAAGCAATGGTTTTAAACACTATAACCTGTGAGATCAAGTGGTGAGCATTGTCTTAGAAGTGTATGTTCCCTGTAAAAAAATTACAAGTTTGTTTCGAATTTCGCGCAAAGTTATAGGAGAGATATCTGCGCTAGCCGTTGCTAATTTAACAATGTAAGACTACAGGGAAGACAACTAGTCGTCACCACCCAACGCCAACTCTCGAGCTACTTTATGCCAACGAAAAACTTACAAGTCCAATAAGTAAGTTTCTATCAAAATATAACACATAAATAAATGTTGTTTGAAGTAGCGCATGTTGCGGAGAAATCACAACCTTAAGTACATTAACTGCTATTGAAAAAGCAAATATTCTGAAATAGTAAGAGAAACCAGATATCTTGCTTTGTATAACGAGTAGGCTATAACAGCAAATATTAAATATTTCGTGGATTCGCATGTCAACATATAATATGTAATGTATATCAGTTAACCACAACATAGAACATAATGTACCCAAATATAAGGGCAGTCTACAGTTTAAATTGAAGAATCGAGTAGCACCCACTTTCGAGAAAGTTTATTGTGACATCAGGTAGTATCCACTGTCTAGAATATACTGTAATATCAAACAATAAAAATTGTTTAAAAATATGATATAACATCAGCAGTAACCACTGTCTAAAATATCCTGTAACACCAAGTAAGAATCACTATCCTAAGAGTAACCATGGTGTAAAATATGAATTATTACTTATCTTTACATAATAACCACTATGTGAGATTTAAATTATAACACCAAGTTTCTGTTTGTTTGTTATTATATACACAAATCTATCCAATGGGCTTTATGAGCTGTGCCCACTGCGACTATCGAGACCTGGCTATAGCGTTATAATCACTCAGGCTTGTCCATAAGTCACCAGAAAACAAGTAATAATGTCTGTGGAAAAATGTATTTTTACTGCAATTAATACTGTTGTTCAAAGAATTTATAGTATAGTGCCAACTGGCAATTTGTTGGCTGTAAACAACAAGTACTAATGAGTATATTAAATCTTTGATTCAAAGTTAACTTGATAAGAAAAGTCACAGATATCTTCAAGTAACATATAAACAAAATAGAACAGTAACGATAAATAAGCCTAGCAGTAGATAGGAGTGGAATCATCTCCATCACAGAATTGGACCAGTTGCTGATTTTGAAGAAGTGTACCTGATAGTAAGCCTTCCCATCACAGACTTGGACCAGTCACTGATTGTTAAGAAGTGTCCGTTACAGTAAGCCCCTCTTCACAGACTTGGACCATTTACTGGGACAGCGGTAAGCCTACGGACTTACCACGCTAAAATCATGGGTTCGATTCCCCTAGGTGGATACAGCAGATAACCTGATGTGGCTTTGCTATAAGAAGAACAAACACACTCTTTACCGTCGTCACAATTTAGAAAACCGGGTCTTCAATCGTAAACAGGTAACGATTTTATTTAATTTATTTTATTTTATGTAACACACACTATATTACGGTCTACGAAGAGACCTTTAATAGATAGTATTGCTTTAAAATAACGTACACCACTTTGTTATAGCCTACGAAAAGACTATACAACGTAACATTCTATGTTACAATCTTCAAAGGAACTTTTAATAAATATTATTGCGTTGCAACGTAATATACTGAATTATAATCTACGAAGGGGCATTTAATGATGTTGGTCTACAACATAACACAATGTTACACTATGCTAAGAAACAGCTAGTTGTGTAGCTTCGCAGTGTAAAACACACTGTATTACAGTCCACGAAGAAATCATTAGCACCCTTATTCCACAACATAACACACTGTGTTACAACAAAGGAGCAGTTAATACTATTAAGTGTAAAATCATGAATCGATCTTATAGAATTTTGTATGTTTTGATGGCAACTTTGAATAAGAAAAAAACCGCTAGACCAATTAATTTCTTATATAAAACTTTCCAAACATTTACGGTTCGATCACTCGAAACGGAAAACACAATGAAACATCCAAGTGTTTTTTTGGAGTCGATGGGAAGCCTTTTCAAAACAAGGCTGAATTTGCCCTGGACCACTCCATTTTGACATTGAGTTCCATTGTAAGAATATTTTTTCAGCATGTTCATGAAATATAGCACTCTTTCTTTGAGCACTTGTTGTAACAGCGATTATTTTTCTTTAACTATTTCTAATAAAATTCGTTAGTTGAAGTGTGATCACTTTCTTTTAGTTACTGGACAATTTAAGAACATTAAAATGGTTGCAATGAGAAATGCAAAGTATCTTATCCTTTCTAATTTTTTGCTTCACAGCTTGCTTATCCACTTTTGATTATGTTCTCTAACGTTTTTGGACGATCTCTGTTCTTGACCATTCCAACTTTAACAGGAACCCCATCGAGGCTGAATTCGATTTACAACAGTTGCGTTGCGTGCAAAACATTCAATCTTTCACCGTTCCATTCTTACAGGTCCGGCATGGCCAGTTGTTAGAGCGCTCGACCTGTAATCTGAGGGTCATGGGTTCGAATCCCCGTCACACCAAAATTATCTACCTTTCAGTCGTGGGAGCGTTATAATGTGACGATCAGTTCCACTGTTCGTTAGTAAAATAGTAGCCCAAGAGCTGGCGGTGGGTGGTGATGACTTAGCTTCCTTCCCTCTAGTCTTACACTGCTATGTTAGGGACGGCTAGCGCAGATAGCCCTCGTGTAGCTTTTCGCTAATTTCAAACCAAACCAAAGTTGTCAGTCACCGGATAACTCTTCTACTCAATGGTGCCACCTTCAAAGGCTCGTTTACTATTTGTTATTTAGAATATGAAGATAACAATTATTTTTCACTAGAAATAAAGATACGTTAAATAAAGAGTCATGAGTGTGTAAAACAGTTATGCAGAGTACAAAAAGAAAGATGACATAATCTATTGAACATCTTGGAGAAGGAGCTAATCAGACATGAACTTCTATGAGATTCTGCCATCTTTTCTATGACATTTTCAGCGACACACTGCGGAATTTGGTGGCCTTAATGCAACAAACTGGTTTTATTTTACCTTTCTTTCTTTCTTTTGCGATGTACTTAGTCTGTACAAATTATTTTTCTATTCCAAGACTAGATAAACACTACTCTTTTAAATGCACACACACACATAGAGTTTCATAGTTTATGACTAGTTTCATTGTGAAAGGCTGTTTATCGACAACTGAGAACGCTGTAGTAATACTTTAACATGTCTCTGACCCGACAAAGTGTTCATTACTATTTGTTCGCTAGATTGTTTCTCCACGCCATAAGTGAGTTCATTTTCAAGTGCTTTTAAAAAAACTCTGTGTTCGAGATTATGATTCAAAGCGTGAAAAAAAAGTTTAAAAAGCACTGTATAATATAAACCTAGTGTTTCAAGACTAGAACCTTATTCAATTGTTCAGTACCTGTATCAACCAACATAGTGATAGAGTCAACACGGCCGCACCGTGGATTGTGTGAGCGGCGCATTCGCACAGGGCATCAACCCGAATGGGGACGCTAATTGCCCCATTCACTAACAAAGCGAACTTATGGGTTTGAATGGAAGACTCCGAATTTATATGTCGCACAGGGCGCCATCAAATATCGGTACAGTACTGAAAGTCAAAACTTTAAGATACTATTTATAAACGAGCTGTCTTCATTAATGACCGTCAGGATTCATTATGTCAAGACCGTAGAAGAACTAAAGCTGGGAAAATGAGTCAGTTCCATCAAGAGGGTGGCCCCACTGGAAGTATCAAGAAAAACTCGTAGTCTCAAAAGCTCGTTTCACTAAAGTTTCATCCAGATGTGCACACATCTGTCTTCATTCCATGAACTCTTGTTTATTTAGATTTAAAAAAAAAACCTTTATGCAAAGAAACAGTCACATAAATTTCGAATAATGCACGTGATATAAAGAAAGAATTAAGTGACAACTCTATGAAAGACGTCATCATCTTAGGTAGTGGGCGTTGAATAAATGCCAGTCACGGGGTATAATTAGGCCTTTAATACGTCACTTGCTTCGTTTATTTTCAAACTAAGAACCAACCCGCATTGTTTCTTCGAAAACAACAACATTTGCATAAACCACATGTTCTACGGTTGCATGACGTTGTTTGCTCATCTCTTTCTGGTTTTTTTTCTGTAACAAGAACTTAACCACTTACTTTAACCTTCTTGTGTTTACGCAATAAAAAACGCTTCCGTATAACTTAATCTACGAAGTATAAAGAAAGTTTGACAGTGAAACTTGTTATTGCTCTTAACTACTACAAACCTTACGTAAGAAGTCCACACATTGGCCAAACCGAGTATTTCCATAACTCGAACTCCATTCTCCATTGCTGTCCTAGTGGCGCCATCTATTGCCTACAATGCTATAGTACAGCTATTCAGAGGTGTGGAATATTTCTTCTCACGGAGTTTGGCTTACACAGCCGGATACATCTTCTGTCCACCAAATAGAATAGAAATGATCGTGGAAGAAATATCACATGAGAGTGACTGTTTTTTATTAATTAAATTTAGGCATTTGTTCAAATGATTATACAGAATCTGATGTAATGCTTTTCTTCCATTGCTTATCATATATGGGTCGGGAGTGGGCATTATAGATCCTGTGCCTAAACAGTGAAAGTGATGACTCAGGGTTCACGTCTATTGCCGCTGAAACGCGTTTCGCACTTTGGTGCCATGAGTGCGCTATAAGAGTGACAGTCAAATGCAACTGTTCGATTAGACAAAAGTAGCCTAAGAGTTGACGGTGGGTGTTGTTAACTAGCTGCCTTCCTGTAGTCTAATGAGGACGGCTACGCACAAACAACTCTCGTGTAATATTGCACGGAATTCAGAAACAATTTTATCACAAACATATTTCTACTTTACTAACAACACGCGATGCTTTATCGAGTACCATATTTTTCAAACCTCAAGTATATCATCACAAGAAAACAAGTTTAATGAGTGAAAGTAATGTAACAACTTGTCACTCAACACCCATGAACTTAATAAAAGCAAAAAAAGGGGGAGGGGAGGGGAAAGATGTCACTCAAAGAACACACAACGTATTTTATATTTCGAACTCATATTAAAAATACTCAATTTCTTTAAAAACAAACGGTTTAGCGAGGAGGCATTTTTGTTTCGGAAGACAAAAATGTTGATGTTTTTTTTAGGGTACTATCCGGGATGGGTCCTGAGAAAACTAATGCGCTTGATTACATCAGTCAAGTGTTAATTTGCGATTTAAACGAGTCAGTCTTGAAGTTAATTATACTGTTTCCGCCTGTAGATTAAAAAATTAAAAATGTAGGTTTCCAAAGGATGAAATCAATATCTGTCTGATCCTTTGGAAACCTACATTTTAACCACCTTAACCACCTGGCCAGGCGCTCGACTCGTAATCCGAGGGTCGTGGGCTCCAATCCCCGTCACACCAAACATGCTAGCCCTTTAAGCCGTGGAGGCGTTCTAATGTTACGATCAATCTCACTATCCTTTGGTAAAAAGAGTAGCCCAAAAGTTGACGGTGGGTGATGATGACTAGCTGCCTTCCCTCTCCTCTGACGCTGCAAAATTAGGGACGGCTAGCACAGATAGCCCTCGTGTAGCTTTTCGCGAAATTCAAAAATAAGCAGAACTTTGTGCTTATACAGCCAGATTAGGTGTAGATATATTTAAATTTGAAACAATAAACATAAGACAAGCAGTCAGTTAGCAGTACTCACCGCCACAACGGCGTCGTCTAGAATTGACTGTCAATCTTATAACGTACCCACAACTGAAAGTGCGAAGCGTGTTCTCCAGTTTCTTTCAACCGAGATGCCGCTAGGGATTTTAGCAAAATATTGTAAAACAAATAAAGAAATACTTACATCGTATATTCTAAAAGTTTTATGTGTACTGACATAAAATAATGAAGGCCTCCAAGTTTAATTTCCTCAGAGACCTATTTGGGAGAGGGTATCTCCATGACTTCCCCCTCTCAGGTTATTCCATCTTTAAATATTCAATAAAGCATTAATTTTGAGCAGCAGCTCGAGCGATTGCTGTGCCAGAGTAGTGAATCCGAGAACTCATGGTTCGCGTCTCATTACCGCAAAACAAACAAACAAACAAACGCATTCCGTATTTTGCTACCATTGGATTATCATATGGAATCCAAGGATTTCAGTCTCAAGATATGATGCTACAAGAGCACACTTTGCACTATCAGCACTGGTTGCGTTATAATAGTAACAGTTAATGTCACTGCTTGATTAAAAGTAACCGTTTTAGGCGGCGCGTACTACTAACTGTTTGCTTTCCCTGCGGTCTATAATTCAGGGTTAGCAACGGTTATGTTTGCAAGTATAATGGTCTGAGGCCTAGCCGTTTAGGCTATTTTGAGCAGAAGGTGTTTCTTCGATGAAAAAAATTAAAAAAAAACACCTGAAGCAACATTAAAGAGCATTTAACGTATTAACTGCTTAGTTATGCACGACTCGTTACATCTGATGAGCGTGGACGACATAGTATTGTTAAGTCTCCAAATTCTTGGGAACCTTCAACTCTTACAAAAAGCCAGTTGCAAATAACCAACTTTCATCAAAGCAAGTTTTTAATATAACATCTTTATCACTGTATACCTTCTTGGCCAAGTGGGTTAAGGCGTTCGACTTGTAATTCGATGGTCGCAGGCTCGAATTCCCGTCGCACCAAACATGCTCGCCCTTACGGCCGTGGGGGCGTTATAATGGGACAATCAATCCCACTATTCGTTGGTAAAATAGTAGCCTAAGAGTTGGCAGTGGGTGGTGATGACTAGCTGCCTTCCCTCTAGTCTTACACTGCTAAATTAGGGACGGCTAGCGTAGATAGCCCTCGAGTAGCTTTTGCGCAAAATTCAAAAACCAACAAACCAACAAACTATATCATCTTACAACACAATACAAACGCCGAAAAAAGCCTAGCGTTTCCATGTTTTTAATACATATCTGCGACACTTTTAAATACATGCTGC
Source organism: Tachypleus tridentatus (assembly GCF_004210375.1). NCBI lineage: Eukaryota > Metazoa > Arthropoda > Merostomata > Xiphosura > Limulidae > Tachypleus > Tachypleus tridentatus. Next base: position 143,964,159 of record NC_134834.1, read on the forward strand.
TACTAGATGGTTTTTATCTTTTATTTTTCTTGACTCTACTTTGGCTGTCATGCTGTATTGAGACTGTTCCTGGTTTCTTTAAATTTAAACGGTTTTGCATCCTTATTGACAAGTCCGGGTTCCTTTCTTCGGGGTCATCTATTAGTCAGCGTCAATCTCATGACACTTCAACGACGTTGTATACAAACAATACAGGGGGAAAGCTTATAAGATATGTGGCAATTGGTCGAGCAGTGAAAACCATAGCCTATTTTCTCAGTTACCAGTATGTATTTATCAAATATTATATACATTGTTTGTACAAATCTTGTTTGAGCCTATAGTCTGTCCTGATCACCTGTCGATCTCCCTCCCTCTGTGGGAAGTTGGATAAAACACAGTTACCACCACTGCGTGCGCAAACTCTTCATTTGCAAAACACGCAATTGCAACGAAACATCTGCCAAGACGCATAGGTGGTAAACCCGGTTTCATTAGCTACGCCATATACATGTCTAATATTTTTAATTCAGCGAAGATGGGTGCCATCTAAGAAGTGAAATGACATGTGAGACATCGAGACAGCTGGTGACCGGTTGTTGTCACGAGACACCATCGTACAATACGAGTGGGTGGATTGACGTCACTTGAAGATGTTGTGAGATTCTGCGGCTTTTATCTTATATTCTTGTTTTTTTATGGATGATTTCTGACGCTAATGCAACCTATGGGGAAAAAAACACAAGTAATACGGAACAGTACAAAGAACTCAAAATGCGCTTGAATGATCAGGCGGAAACTAGTCTGTCGTTTAAAAATTCATGGTTAGCAATCCGTTACCGCAAAAACTATTTGATTAGATAGAAAAAACCCAAGAGTCTGTGATGGGTGCTCCCAATTAGCTCTAAAAATTCTAAAACAAAAAGTAAGCTGTGTGGTCAGCACAAATGACAATGATTCTTTGCTGATATGATGAAATAATAAACTTATATTTTGAATAAAATAATAAAATGTGGGGTAGTGTCAGTAAAACCAGGTAAACAATTTGTTTTTTTAACGTTATCCTTGTTTCATGAAGACTTGGCCCAGCATGACCAGGGGGCAAGGGCACTCGACTTGTGATATGAGATTCCCGGGTTTGTATCTCTGTCACATCAAAGATGCTCGCATTTTCAGCTGTATGGCGTTATAATGTGACGCTCAGTCCCACTATTCGTTGCTGAAAGAGTAGCACAAGATTTGGCAGTGGATGGTGGTGACTAGCTTCCTTCCTTTTAGTCTTTCACTGCTAAATTAGGGATGGCTAGCACAGATAGCCCTCGAGTAGCTTTGTGTGAAATTCAAAAACAAACAAACAATCAGCGATATTTGCTAATCATTTAATCGACTACCTCATTAGTAGATCAGTTCAGAGTTCTTTCAACTCTGATATTAGCACGTGCACACACAAAAATGGTTGGCATTTCACCAAAAAACAAAAACCGGCGAGTGCTGCCAGCCAGTCTAGTCAGCAGTTCCTCACAAACAAAGTTTCGCGGTGGCTACTGCCAGTCAGTTGCCCTTCCCCTGGTCATTAGTTAAACATAAGTGACAATGGCAGGTTGTCTTAGCAGCTCTGATAGAACAAAGACAAGGCAAGAGAGTTTGATAGTAATATTCCAATTAGTTGGATAATTGGAATAATCGAAAATAGTACTTATTGAAAATCTTATTACGATTATTTTCATGACAACTGACTTATTTGTAATGTAGAATAATCAACTATTATAATAATCGAATATAATAATAATCGGAAGCATTTTTATTACTTGAATATTTTCGTGACGACCGACGTGATTGAAATTTTGATTAATCGATTGCTGTAATAACCGAAAGCACTAATTTCGATTAATTTATTAGTTTTTGTGGCACTAATCGATGAAGTCGCTTCTCATAGTTAATAAATTAAAACACCAAGCTCTGAATTTCAATAATATAAAGTTACTATAAAACAATATCATTAATATCAAGTCAGTGTAAAACAATATTAATAATATCAAGTCACTATGAATAATAATGGTAATATTAAGCAATTATAAGTAATGAAAGAACATTTTGTAAATGTAAAATGATGTAGAAATGACAGTGCCAAAAACAATGCAAACAAAAATATAGGAATGATACAACAATCTATAGATCATCCCAATATTACTTTCAATATTAAATGTTAATGTTAAAGTATAAAATGCAAGAATACAAAACGGTTACGAAGGCGGTCGAATTTACCGCTCTCATAATGAGAGTCTTTAATAATCAAGACGAGTTTTATCTCAACTTGGTTTTCCTTGTACGTAACTCCTGGGCTCTTAGTCACACTACATTGATGCCTATTCTGACATGACTATGATAAACAGACTTTATACCAACAGTCAAGAATATATAACTTCTGGCTGCAATAATGTTAAATTCAAATTTACATTTTAATATTGAAAGTTGTGTATGGATGATCTATGTATGGTTGTATCATCTCTGTATTCTTATTTGTATTATTTCTGTCACTCCATTCCTACATCATCTTACTCTTACAAAGTGTTTTTATTACTTTTTGTGACGTTTTCTCCCTGACTGAAATATAGTGTATTCTATGAATGTGTGTAAAAGAATTAATATTATGCTTATTAACTTCTTTTTACTCCTTTACTACATACATAATATACAGTAGGATTGACTTCATAAATGCACAGATTGCATACAGTCATGTGAAAAAGTTAGGACACCCTACGAAAGCCTGCGTATTTTTGTAACATTTTTGGATATATAGATATTTAATCTCAATTTCAACAATGCTGAGAGGTTATAGGATTATAACTAAACAATTAAAACTGAAGAAAATACTTTTCAAGATCTTCTGTAAATGTAATTCTACAAAAATGCATATTCTAACTGAGGAAAATGTTAGGACACCCTACCCCCTAATAGCTAGTGTTACCCCCTTTGGCTGAAATAACTGCAGTGAGACGCTACTTGTAGCCATCTACCAGTCTCTGACATCGGTCTGAAGAAAGTTTGCCCCACTCCTCAATGCAGAATTCTTTCAGTTGTGAGATGTTTGAGGGGTTTCTTACATGTACAGTCCGTTTGAAGTCACCCCACAGCATCTCAATGGGATTAAGATCTGGGCTTTGACTCGGCCATTCCAGGACTCTCCATTTCTTAGTTTTCAACCAGTTCTTGGTGGATTTACTGGTATGTTTTGTGTTATTGTCGTGTTGCAGGGTTCCGGTTCCACTTCAGCTTTAATGTTTTGTTTTGGAATTTCGCACAAAGCTACTCCAGGGCTATCTGTGCTAGCCGTCCCTAATTTAGCAGTGTAAGACTAGAGGGAAGGCAGCTAGTCATCACCACCCACCGCCAACTCTTGGGCACTCTTTTACCAACGAAAAGTGAGATTGACCGTCACATTATAACGCCCCCACGGCTGGGAGGGCGAGCATGTTTGGCGCGACTCAGGCGCGAACCCGCGATCCTCAGATTACGAAGCGCACGCCTTAACGCGCTAGGCCATGCCGGGCCCCTTCAGCTTTAATTTTCTTACAGATGGCCTCACATGATCCTCAAGCACCCTCTGATACACAGTAGAATTCATTGTGGATTCTATGATTGTCAACTGTCCAGGTCATGTTGCAGCAAAGCAGCCCCAAACCATGACACTTTCACTTCCATGCTTCACAGTTGGTATGAGGTTCTTTTCCTGAAATGCTGTATTTGGTTTACGCCAAACATGATCTCTGTTCTGGTGTCCAAATAATTCAATTTTGGACTCATCTGTTCAAAGAACATTATTCCAGAACTCCTGGTCTTTGTCTACATTCTCTCTGGCAAACTTCAGTCTGGCCTTGATGTTTCTCTTAGAGAGCAAAGGTTTTCTCCTTGCACACCTTCCATGCAAGTTAAACTTGTGCAGTCTCTTTCTGATTGTAGAGGCATGCACTTTCACATCAACAGTAGCCAGAGCCTGCTGTAGGTCCCGTGATGACATGTTAGAGTGATTGGAGACCTCTTTTAGCACCTTGCGGTCTGCTCTTGGGGTGAACTTGCTTGGACGACCAGACCTGGGCATGTTGGCAGTTGTTTTGAAAACCCTCCACTTGTTGACTATTTTCCGGACAGTGGAATGGCTCATTTCAAAATCTTTTGTGATCTTTTTAAATCCCTTACCAGACTCATAAGCTGCTACAATTTTCTTTCTGAAGGCCTCAGACAGCTCTTTTGCTCTCACCATGGTGCTCACTCTAACTTCAACAGTCAGGAACACACCAAACTAAATGTCTGAGGTTTAAATAGGGAAAGCCTCATTCAAAATGCTGAGTAACGATCTTCTAATCAAGTGCACCTGGTGTGATACACCTGTGTGTGAGTTGAGTCATTTTAAGTGGGAATAAATGTGGGAGTGTCCTAACTTTTTCCTCAGTTAGAATATGCATTTTTGTAGAATTACATTTAGAGAAGATCTTGAAAAGTCTTTTCTTCAGTTTTAATTGTTTAGTTATATTCCTATAATCTCTCAATATTGTTAAAATTGAGGCCTGGCATGGCCTAGCGCGTTAAGGCGTTTAGTTATGCTCGCCCTCCCATTCAATCCCACTATTCGTTGGTAAAGAGTAGCCCAAGAGTTGGCGGTGGGTGGTGATGACTATCTTACACTGCTAAATTAGGGACTCAGATAGCCCTCAGTAGCTTTGTGCGAAATTCCAAAAAACAAACAAACAAACTTATTAAAATTGAGATGAAATATATATATATCCAGAAATGTTACAAAAATACGCAGGCTTTCATAGGGTGTCCTAACTTTTTCACATGACTGTAGTGTACTAATCATATTCTACATGTTACAGTCGTCTAATTATCATCTATCATTAAATGGTAATTCTTATTTTACCCTGCAATTATGTTTTAAATGAATAAAACGCATCTGTAAAAAACTTACTTCAAGGGTTATAATAAGATTGGTTGTAGAAGAATTGGCCTGGCATGGCCTAGCGCGTAAGGCGTGCGACTCATAATCCGAGGGTCGCGGGTTCGTGCCCGCGTCGCGCTAAACATGCTCGCCCTCCCAGCCGGGGGGCGTTATAATGTGACGATCAATCCCACTATGCGTTGGTAAAAGAGAAGCCCAAGAGTTGGCAGTGGGTGGTGATGACTAGCTGCCTTCCCTTTAGTCTTACACTGCTAAATTATGGACGGCTCGGTGCAGTGGGCTAACAACCTACTCACTTAAATACTTGTTGAAGAATCCGCAAGCGATTGCGGCCCTATGTTCCTAGATTGAATCTAATGGTGATACCTACCAACTTTACCTTTTACAAGAATTATGATTTTTTTTTTAAATAGTACTAGTTATTACGACAAAGCAATGACATCATTAACTACACAAAAAGAAATATAGAATTTACTAAGGTTTCAACTAACATTAGTGATAAAATATTTATAGAAGCATCTCAACTGACACAGGAAAAGGAAAGATAAACAATTAGATGTATTGGTCATTTTCTGGTCTGGTATCATAGCGATAATTTCTTCTCTTGTTTTTGGGCTTGTTTCGAAGAAAAACAAAAAAGTGAGTGACAATCATCATTTGAAGTAAAACTCTATCATTGTTAATATTCTTACGTGCATATTTCTATTATGCTTATCTAGTGTCTTGACCGTCCATACATCTGGAGTCCATACATGATAAAATATAATCGTCAAGAGCAAACGGCTGTGAAATTATACCGTATAAAGGAGTGAAATGGACATTTCTTCTGTGTCTTATAATATATATCTTTCCAACATATAATATTAGGTAGTGGTTCAAGTGTTTTATGTATTAAACATGAACGACTATTGTTGAGGTGAGTAGGGACAAATGGTTTATCTCTATACATTCCCCAGTAAACACGTGTGTAAGGTGAATAGAGACAATTTAATGTTGTTTTTGTTCTTTATTTGTTTTTAGTACTGAACATATTTACACAATTATATCCCCAAACAATGCAATGCTGTGACAGTAAAATATAAGTTACACCATTTTCCTTAAGATTGTCAAAGTAACCATCAACGCTTTCGTCTGAGATACCAATTTTTGATCGCTTGTCGTTCTGGCACAGTCATAAGGTAAGATCAACTTTACTCTGTGATTGTGCTCATTGAACTCCAATCAAGTTTCCATTGAATTTATTTATTTCCGTATTATATCTGTCCAGGTAAATCTTGATAATGACCTACAGATCAAATGTGTCTAAAGGATATGCCCAGTTGGCACATGTTGCTATTCTATAAGATTTTCCAAAACTGTTTGTCCATTTTGATCTTGTGTCTCAAGTGTCTTCATATCCCTGTTTAGGACAGATCTGGGAATCCCAATTTTTTCACTGCTCTTCTGCAGGACATTCCACTATTTATTGATCTCTTAGTCTTTGTTTGATTTTCATCTGTATATTTCTTGTATTGCTCGTGACCAATAGCTTAATACTGCTGAAAAAAAATATATTAAAAATTGACAAATTATCCACCCTGGTGGCATGGAACTAACTTGAGAGACATGCATATCAGTATATGTATATCAGTATATGCTTCTCTAATCGGTAGTTAACGCCTGTGGAGACAAAAATGTTGACTGCCTCAAATGTTTCACATATTTATCAGCAATGCCAATTTTGGTTGTTACGGCAGCTAAAGCTGATATTTCATAAACATATATAACTCAATATTAAGGTAAATATATTAGGTATTTTAAATACACATATATATATATATATTAACAGTTACTGATATACATCTTTTACTGTACAAAAATATACGCACAAAAACTTATTTTAAATTTTATCTGTATTCACTCCTTTTAACACTACTGATAATAATAAGGCATTGCAAGATTGAAGGGTTCGACAATTATTGCAGTGTGACAGATAAGTATTATTTCATTCATATTAGTCAATACAAAACCCAAGAGAAAGGTCACAAATGTACTCAATAACTTACTCACATGAGGAGACTAAAAAGTAAACACATATGTACAAGTCTAATAACAGATCATAGAGTCATGGATGAGAGTTTGTTGTTATTTTTTATATGGAAAACTTTTCTCGCCTTTCTATGATACATGGATTATGGACAGTACACTGGGAGTGACGCTGTGATTTGGATATGATAGTCTTACAATGGAGCATTTTGAAATGAAATCTATTTGTTTTGGAAAGCCCAATATAAATAATAAGACTGTAGTCAGAAAAATTATATAATCGAATAATAATACCGTAATAACACAAGAAATACAATATGAAAGTGAAAATAATGCATATTAAAGTCTCAAATACGCTTATACATGGGGTTTAGTACGTTATATTAAAACTATTTCTAATAGAAATCGGCGGTACATATGATAGTCACACGTATAATGTCACAGTGAACAGAAATTATCAGAACTACATTTTGGCATTGTTTGGTGCGTCATCATGGACAGTATGACACCACTGAAAACTGATTACTTTTGTGAATGGTATTTAGCAACTCTTGAAAATCTAAATCATCGATCTAAACCCATGTTTATGATCAATGATTTAGATTTTTCTGTACAGGAATGTCTCTTGTACCTAATGATATTGGTGAAAATGTGGATCAATATGAGTTACAAGACCATCCAGAAAGAGACCAGCAACAAGTCGTATTGTCACAGCGCATGTAAGAAAAAGGTGACACTTTGTTACAAATGAGCATTCGCGGATACAACGTTCAGTGGCAAAAGCTATCCACATGTTCCAGACAACATTACACAACACCAGCAAGACTGGCTTTCAGGAAAAGTAACACAAGCTGTTTTTATGCCATATCTGTTCAACCATTGATGCAATTGGATTGCTGAAACGTGTGCTAAGAAAGTAGCCTTTCCATGCTACATGGATTATGGACAGTACAGTTGGAGGAATGGTAAGTCTTCGGATTTGCAACACTAAAATCAGGGATTAGATTCCCCATTGTGCTTGAAAGGTTCTCAGCTTTTCTTCACAGTGAGGGTAAACGAGTAAAGCTGACAAATCTCCTTACAGATCTTATAAGCCTCAGATTGCCGACCCCTGGCCTATCCTTTTCTTTAGTTATAAGTGACTCACTAACACTATACCTATCGGATACAGCATGGACAACATCTACTGGATCTACAAAGTATTTATGTGCAAGGGAATCATAGAGGTTACAAAATATCGCCTTTCTTTTTGTGGTCATCCTTTGTGGAAGTGCCAGTAAATCTGTGATTTATGTGGACGTCTTTGTAAATGTACTTATGGACTAATATTTGAAATTTCACCTCGTGTTAGTATATTTGTTGGTTTGTAGTAGAACGCAAAGCAACACAAAGGGCTATCTGTGCTCTGGTCACCACAGGTATTTAAACCCGATTCTAAGTTCACAGACATACCGCTGTACCACTCTGTGTGGGGGAGAGTTAATAAAATAAATTGATATGAAATATATTCTATTTATAGAATGAACAACGCTGTTGTGTAGGTCCAGAAGGGTTACTGAATTACATATATTTTTTAATTGTGAAGTTAAATTATCAGTTTCTTTCTATCGGAAGTCACAAAGACAATTTTTGTTTGTTTGTTGTTTAGCACAAAGTTACACAATTGGCGAAAATGTTGTGCCCACTACGAGCATCCAAGCCCGATTTTTAGCGCTACAAGCCTTCAGACATACCGCTAACCAACGGTGTGGACTTAAAAAGAGAAGCGCTGTCGATCGTTCAGAGGTTGTACGTTTCAGCTAATGTTGGAAATTGTTTGTTTTGAATTTCGCGCGAAGCTACTCGAGGGCTATCTGCGCCAGCTGTCCCTAATTTAGCAGTGTAAGGCTAGAGGGAAAACAACTAGTCAACACCACCCACCGCCAACTCTTGGGCTACTCTTTTACCAATAAATAGTGGGATTGACCGTCATATTATAACGGCTGAAAGGGCGAACATGTTTGGTGCGACCGGAATTCGAACCCGCCACCCTCGGATTACGAGTCGAACGCCTTAACACGCCTTAATCCCGATCGCCCTTTCAGCCGTGTGGGTGTTATAATGTGACGATCAATCCCACTATTCGTTGGTAAAAGAGTAGCCCAAGAGTTGGCGGTGTGTGATGATGACTAGCTACCTTCCCTCTAATCTTACACTGCTAAATTAGGGACGGCTGGAACAGATAGCCCTCTAGTAGCTTTGCGCGAAATTCAAAACAAACAGACCTTTCACAATGATATCGGTCTTTTGTAGTAAACTTGATAAATTTAGAAAAAACATACTCAAGTAATTCTCTAAATAGTTATAATATCGAAAATAATGCAACTACAGTAAATTTATGTTTGTTTCGAATTATTTTACGATAAAATAAAGTATCTAGTTTTCGCATGTGTCCTTACAAAACAAAAATTTCTTAAACATTACTTATCTAATTACCTTCGTCCATTGACACTGGAATACTTTTTAAAGTGTAAGTACTAAAAAATATTGAACAAAGTCTAAACACTATTGAATAAGTTCGTATTATCCGTACATAACGGTTTTGGTTTGTTTTGAATTTTGCGCAAAGATATAAGAGGCTATCTGCACTAGTCCTCAATACTTTAGTAGTGAAAGACTAAAGGGAAGACAACTCTTAAGCTACTATTTTACCGACGAAAAGTGGGATTATCCGAAACTTACCAATCTCACAGAGTTTAAAATACGAGCAGGTTTGGTGGGACGGAAATCAAATCTGCAATCTTCAGATGGCGTGCAAACATTCTAACTACCCGACGATACCAAGCAGAGTACAGAACAAAAACCAGACATTCTGTTATGTTAACACACTTTGATAAAAGGAAACATCAATACGTGTTTATTTATCTAAGCACAAAATGCTGTAACCACAGTTTTTGCTACAATCTAAATTAGAGGCTTAACACAAATCGCTAAGAGCAAAAAAATCGAAAAGTAAATCAAGCTACAGACTTTGCTTGGAGCACATTTCCTTCAGTCAGCTGATGTACCACATTTACTCGTCAGCAATAACTAACAGTACCGTAGCTGTAACAAAAATTATAAATTCATATAATTTTTTTGTGAATTAATGATAAACTCTTTTCCATTCTCTTCTCTACTGATTAATGAGATTTGTTTCTTTGTTTTTGGATGTCATTCAGAGCTATGCGAGGGCTGCATAAAATGCTAACCCTAATTTTCAAGGGATAAACTATATGGAAGACAGTTGAACAACACCCACCCGCAGTAATGAGACTTGATTATCACCATTTTGACGCACCCATAATCCCAAAGTGCGAAAAGCAATATTTAAGAATGAGGAGATGTGAACCATGGAACTTCGTCTTCACAAACCAGCACACTAAATACGAGGGAGATTTAACTTTCACTCTTATAACGCGCCTATGGCCCGAAGTGCGGAGACCGATTTGCAGAAACCCATTACTAAGATCAGTAGTCAATAACTCTTACTTTTAGGCCACAGCCAGTCCAAGATTTTATACAATTAGCAGAAACACCTTTTTGTGCTAGTAAATAATAATCGTAATATTCATACCTCATTGAAAAATGTTTAAAAAGTGAACATTTTCCTAAAAAAATTATTTTTTTTCGTGGAAGATATTTACGACAATAGTATTTTGGCTGTGCTCTTTAATCATACGTAACTCATTGCATCAATATGATTCAATATACAGAGCTCAAAATTTTTATAAATTTACTAATATAAACTGTAAAGTATATGTATATATTTTTAAAATGGTACAGTTTATTCAACTTTTTTTTTGAAAAACTATGTTTTTCTCGGTACTACATTTAAAAATAACATTATTCAAGATATAATCAAACCCACATGCATTGTGCTAATGAAAGCCGTGTTATTCTTATGTGGAGAGTAGTTTTATTTAGTATTGTATTATATTATAAAAGTTGACTGTAGAACATACGACAGTTATTTTTATAATTGTCTTAATCCTGAATGTCGAAATTTTTTATGGATTTTTGTTTTTAGTACCAGTTAATAGATGGCGCAAAATTTGTTGTTACATAGGGAGATATTTACAAGCTATATTTATATACATACTAAAATGAAAAGTTGGATGGCCGGTAGGTAATATCTGCTTCGAACCAAAAACAGTTTAAAACAACTATTTGTTTTCAATGAAAATTAAAAGACTATGTTCTAAATATTCTTAATAAAATGAAATATTAGCATTTTCATGCTTCAAAATTTCACGTGAAAACGATTTTTTTTTCCTATCTAAAATTGCTGTAACTTATTATTTCTACACTAGAGAACACTGCAAATTGTCACTGATACATTGAGGGTTCATATGAAACATTCTCTCGGTATCGAATGAGACATCTCGTGGAAATTATTTCTAGTGATTAAAATAATTCGGAAATATAATAAGATTAATCATTATCTTATCGATTCAGTTAACATGATATACTGAGTTATAAAACACTTAAGAATTACACATCTGTCACATTTCAGTGAAATATATTTCTCAATTACGATTATATTTATTTACCATTTAGCCAAGTAAATATCGGTATAACTTGTTTATACTTATTTAAATGAATTCCAATAATAAAAACAGCGGTTATACAGCTATAAATATACGGCTATAAAATAGGCCCGTATTACTAATACTATTAGAATGAAATTTCTTCGAATCTAGGAAACTCATAGTATTCCCAAATACTATCCGCCAAAATACAGTGAATCAGTGCAGTTTTCAGTAGAGATGTGGTTAAGACTAGATTTGCGATACCAAGACCGAAAAGGTTGATACTAAGTTTTTCAAGATTAAAATCAATATATTCTCTATGTGACGAATATTATAATCTAAATAATATTTTTGAATAAAAACAAGGCCTAAAACAATAGCAATAAGTTTACTTTTCGAATTTTAAGCCCTATTAAAAATATATTAATCTCGATCTTGGCCAGATTTAATCTTGTTCTTGCCTATCTAGTCTTGACTACATCTCCAGTTTTCAATAATATAGGCTATAATTTTGGGGGGCACCTTCCTCTTCACCTTCCCAGGGAGTAAACAGAAACATAGAACTAAAACGATACAAAGTTTCAGCCATTGCCTTATGCAACCTTTACCTATACTCATATATGTTTATGACCTTTCAACGTCTAGTTAATTAACGAGAATGCCATAAATACAAGAAGAAATAAATGAATATATTGTAATGAAGATATCTTATGAAGTAGTTATGGAGTGGTGAATTAAATAGCTGTTACAAATTGGTCCTAAATTGTTTTCAAAAGGTATTGAATTTTTAAATACAAACAGGCTTAATTTGTGAGTTTTACTGAACCAGTTTGTTGAAATGATGAAAAAATGGTAAAACAGCTCTTAGAAACAAGAAGTATTATTTTGTTGATAGATTTTTATAACTAGTTACTGATTTATTCAACTGTATCTAAATAATCAATTTTACTAATTTGTAGAACGTAGTTCTGTGAAGCATTGTAAAGGCTTACTTTATAGACAACACTTTCAAGAAACTTTAATAACCTGGCAGAAAAAAAGTGGCTACTTTTTCAAGAATATGCTTCTACAAAGGACTGAAGGACTTATAATTTCTTGCAGTGGACATGTGACTGTGAATGTCACTACACGACTGTTTGGAAATGTCTTGCATATATCAGATGCAAAGAAGCTGCAATATGGCATGCACTGTAAATCTGCAACATTGAATCTTCATAAAACTGACTAACGTCACAATGACATCAATCTATTCCTAACAGTCAATACCATGCAATTTTGAATAGACACAGTAAGTTCTTTAAAAAATGGCTCTAGCAGTTGCTTCCGTTAAATTAACTAATTTATAAAAGCTATATTAAACTTTACCTACTTATTACTCAAAATAAATTAGGCTAAAATAATTTTAGATGTTATGTATATGAATAATTTGTTTCAATCAACATATTTTCCCATGTTAACATTACCTATCACATTCTTGACCATCACTGACGCCTTAGCTCTTCTAAAACTTATGGGTTTGGTAGACCCCGCTAGTACAGCGGTAAGTCTACGGATTTGCAGCACTAACAATAGGGGTTCGATTCTTCTCGGTGGGCTTAGCAGATAGTCCCATCTGGCTTTGCTATAAGAAAACACACACACTGGGTTTGGTAATCTTGAAGTTGTGGAGGCAGTCTGTGACATAATCAATAAATCTTTCCACTCAAATTTCTAGAAGGTTTTACTTTACAAGAAAATTAACTAATTTTATTTAAAATTTTGTTATCTTTTTTTGTCAGAGCTACTGGTTGAGGTTCTTTCTCTTTATTGGCTCATGTTGATAAATGTACAATGTGTGTACATAGCTTTGTAACATAGCTATACCCATTTATTTTCCACTACTTATATGTTTTTAATGTAAAAGCCACCACTACCGGCAACTCTGAACGATTTTCAACAACACAAACATATTGAGCATTGAGGACTTTTGGCATATCCGATAAAAACCAACATTCACGTGACAAAACAATAACATTCACATGAGTGAACTAATGTTATTAGTTCTCCTAACAGTTTCCTGTTTACATTATCCCTTGATGAACCATACCCACACTTTTAGAAGCAAACTGATATATGTGTCCAAAATTTAAAACATCATCAACGTACGTACGTCAAGCATTGCATCCTTCTTAATGTAAACTCCATTTGCTACTCAAAACTATCAGACACATTGCACAAACTTTATCAAACCATTTCAAGTGCTGACAGAAGTCTTAACTGCTGTTATCATTCATTTCATCTTGCCAATAGCTAGAAGGTAGGCCCTAATGCGCTGAGTCAATATCTACTGTATCCCATTATTAGCTGGTGTAGCAGTTGTTAGATAGGACATACATCATTTTTATCTATGTCATAATGAGTTATTATTGTCCAACCTAAACAGCCATATTTTCCCAAAATACATTCGTATATTCAACTAGCAAGCTGAATTCCTATCATTTTGTTGAACTTATTATTTGCAAAACCTTAACCAGTAGTCTAAGATGTTCTGATAGTTATGCAGTCAATCTCAGGCATGGCGTAACTGAAATAATCTTAATGAGAAGTTTAATAGCTAAATGCTTATAAATACCAATCAGAAGTGGGGTTTTGCCATTACTCAGTCAGGTAACTTGTGAATTTGTAACTCATCCTCTACATGCACTTATGCAGGTTCTTTTTCTAAGGTTCATTCTTGGAAGCATAGGATAATCTTACCGTAAAAATATAGTTTTCTTATTACACAGGAAAAGGCTATGGATAATCAGATTCATCCACAAGATTCCAATGCTATCGTGGGAACCATTCACAGCTATTTTCCTTCCCTGAAAAACAATACTGAGATGAAGCTGGAGATATGCCTCTCCATTCATGCCTTGTTTAACACCATTTATCAGAAAAGTGTTCATATCAATTATGCAGTATAGTGATCTACACTCAGAATGCCAAATACACCATAAGGTCAACTAACGTCCTAGTAGCTTTTGTATGAACCAGAAACTCAACATCACTTCTGTTTAACTTTACTGACTCATACTAAGCACCATCCAGTGCTGTACAAACTAACTTGAACACTATACTTTGATACACAAACCATACACTATATGCTTTGCAGATCGGTGATTAGTTTTCCAGACCCAGAGTGGTGATAGTCGTCCTCCCTTTTGAATCTGTAGAACATTCCAGTGGAATTACACGTTTTGTTTGTATTGGTACGAGACAAAATAAAGACAGTTCCATTTATAGCAGAGTACCATCAAACAGACAAATGAAGTGATCTGGACTTTATCTTCAGAGTAACGTTTCGTAAAACATGAATGGTATTTGCTGTAGCACAACTATCATGGGACGCTGTAGAAAAACAACACCGATCCACTGGTATCCAGTGCACTTGTGTCAATATACTGTAATGCATTTGAAACTGGGTAGCCCTTGCATGATATAGCATATCCATAGAGAGGATTCCCGAAGTACAGTTAATACTTTAGGCTTCTCTTTCTCTATTACAACGTACTCAAAGTAAACACTTCAGACCTGATCACCACAGTTACTGCTTTCATTGAGGTGTAGATATGTTTAATATACAAGTTAGTATACAACATTTTGCTTGATAAACCATGTTGGAAATTATTCACAAGTATATTATGGTGACCTTCAACTGTCATTAATAGATATTTCATCTCATGTAGGTGACATAGATTATTCATGTTCAAAAGACACTCTTCAAAAAAAGAAATTCTGCAACAGTAAATCCTGTGGTAACATCATCAAAATTTTTACCATTAATACATCACTCAGTTGTTCTTTCCGTTACACTTTCAAGTAATATTTTAGTTTTCGATCAAGTACAAAACTTCGCAGTGAGCTATTTGTGCTCGACTCGGCCTACTGCAGGTACTGAAGTCCAGTATTTAGTGTTATAAGTCCGTAGATTTATCGATGAGGCAACGATGAGCTTGATGTGATACAGAAATTAAGTTTATTTATCTAACATGACAACAGACATAACTTAATCTCTTTATAAACAGCATTACTCTGTTTCCAGTAAGATTTTTAATTCAGGTGAAGATGGGAACAAAAATTGTGTGGCAATCTCAAAGAAACTTTGAAGAACACAGATAGGAGTCAACCATGTAGTATCTCATTTATCCAAGATGACACTGGTCACCACTCATGTAACTTGGTTATTTTGTAAGTGAAAATAGGAAGAGCATATCCTTAAGCTATACCTATTCATATTCATGATCAATACCACTAGAACAGTGGTTTTTAACCTGGGTTCAATCGAATCCCAGTGGTTCGGTGAGTCAGTCTCAGGGGTTGGGCGGAGGTCAAGACACACACACTGTGTGTTTGTCTGTTCCGTTCACCCCACTCGTATGGTTCGTGACATCATGCTCCACTTGGCCATCATTGGCTGCGACTGATCACGTCACATCACTTGGCCTTAATATCTGTGTTGCAGGGAACTTCGTGCGCTTAGCAGTCGGCTTGTGACTGTAGTAATGGTGCGTCATTTGTGTTTCTTCCTAATCTTTCAATCCCTTCATACTAACTATGTCGAGCAAAAATAGAAAATGGTCAGACGAATATGTACAATATGGATTCACGTGTATAACGGAACATAATGGGAGTCAGCGTCCTCAATGCATGATTTGCAATACCAAGTTGAGCAATTCTAATCTAGCACCAGCAAAACTAAGAGAACACTCCCTAAAGCTGCATGGAGATGGGAAATATAAGAACACAAGGAGTGCTGAATTCAAGGTAAAGAGAGCCAGGTTCGATGCAAGAGCTACTTTGCCTGTTCTCGGCTTTGTACCCATCGACAAACCGATCCTCACAGCATCGTACGAAGCTGCGTACTTGATCGCAAAGCAGGGCAAACCACACACCATTGGTGAAGCACTCGTAAAACCAACTGCGTTGAAGATGGCGAATATCATGCTGGGAAAAGCTGCTGAAAATAAGTTATCCCAAATTCCTCTTTCAAATTACACCATCAGCAGCAGAATAGATGACATGAGCGATGATATCTTGGCTCAAGTAGTTGCAGATCTGATTTTAAGTCCAGCAAAATTCAGCCTTTAACTCGACGAGACCACCGACGTTTCCAATCTAAGCCAGCTTGTTGTATTCGTGCGTTATGTGAAGAACGACGAGATAAAAGAAGATTTTTTTATTTTGTAAGCCTCTTACAACAATAACTTAGGTAGCCGACGTGAAGAAACTTGTGGATGACTTCTTCAGAGACAACGATTTTTCGTGGAATATAGTTTCTGCAGTTTGTTCGGACGGAGCTCCAGTCATGCTGGGACGAAACTGAGAGTGGCACTTGCCAAGGTGAAGCCGCGCATTTCTAAACTTGTCTCTGAAAGGCAACAGCAAAAGTCACATTGATTTGCAGTAAATATTCATTGAGTTATGTTTTTGTTTATGTGTGAAATTCGTGTTTTGTTAGTTGTGTTCTTTGGACACAGTGATATTGTGTGCAACTGATACATGGTTCATTTTGTGCACTAATAAAATATCTACTTATGTTTTGAAATTGAAAAAATCATATTTTATTTTTCCAGTTACGAAGGGTTCAGTGAATGCAAGTACGAAACTTCTGGGGTTCAGTACCTCCAACAAGGTTAAGAACAACTGCACTAGAGAATGTGGTAGGACACAGTGAATACCTTCTGTGGGAGAATTTGTTATATTTGTGTCAGATATTTTTATAGGGGCCCGATTCTTTAGATTAAGTCCCTGTAACTTGTTGGCAATAAATTTCAACATTAAATTGACAGCACATAATCCAATTGTTCAAAGTAATATATTCAAAACAAGTCAAAAGTATGCACAAAAATGTTTTACACTATAGGTTATTGCAATTCACTCTAGAGCTTTAAATAATTCACTTTTTCGTCAAAGGTCCGTACAGGTTCAATTACTTTACAATCTAACTGAAAAAACGTGTTATTTCTTTTTCCTCTATTATCAAATACAGTCATTGATAAACTCATTTATGTTACTCCCTATGTTATCATAGGTGTAGCTCAAGCTTTAAATAATTCTCTTTTATGTGGAAATTCCAAACAGTCTTGCTCAATTATTCTTCTCTATCTCTGTTATTACAATAGAGGCTGTGGAGCTTCTGGACATCCTTTGAAAAACAAATTATTTTTCTTTATCTATGTTATTACAATACAAACTGTGAAATCCCCCATTATGGCTAAACTGACAATTATGCAATCTAAGTTCACTTTCACTAGTTTCCTTGTTTCATCGCTGTATCTACATATATATATACAAACGGAACAGAAAAACCAGAAATACCTAGCCCTCCTTTAACGATAATGTTCAATATAACAAGATAGACTTAGAAACCTCAAGTAAGATGACGTCATCAGTATTATAAGAGCCTAGTACAAAAATTAAAGTACACACACAATGTACGACTCATACAGAGCTATGTAAAAGAATCCGTCATAACTATTGCTTTTCTAATGAAAAGCAAATAATCATTAAATATTAAATCACTAAAGAAACTAAACAATGCCTCTTAAACTAAACAGTCTTATAAATCCAACAATAAATTCCTCTGAAAAAAATATTTACAGTATGTTTAGACAATGTACAAAGTCTGTTTGCAGATCATATATAAAGTCTTCTCATATAGTCTGCACCAACATTTGCATTTCTATTGATGGTTTCTCAGTGCATAGAACATCTAATATTGCTTCACTTTGACATGATATCTGGTTGTAGTCTTCATTTTATGTTGAATGAGGTCTATCATATCTAATAGATCTTTCACCTCTTTCTTCCACGTCCTAGTCATTTCTTCACTGATGTTGAGTCTTTGTACGTCTCATCTCTGCTCAATGGTCTTAGGTCTATTACGTTTTCATTTTTTCATTACCAATTCACTGTCTTGTAGTTCTATATCTGTGACAGCCACACCAGCCATGTCTATTTGTAACTCAGTAGGTCTTCTTCCTTCTCAAAGTAACTCTTCAAATGAGTGACGTGATAGATAATGGTCTTCCCGTCTATTTTTCTTTATAGTCCATTCTCTTGATAACTTCCTGCAGTTCAAAAGGTCCTTTCCATTGTTGGGTGAGTTTGTTGTTGTCTGTGGGCAGCATAACAAAGACATTCTCTTCAAGTTGAAACACCAGTTCTTAGCCTTATTGTCATAGAAGTGCTTCTGTCTGCCTTTGGTGTGTTCAACTTCCCCAGTCGAACTCCTCTGACAGATCCGGTATATTACTCTTTTCCAGTCTTTTGTTTTTAAGTCTCTTTTCTCTTTCTTTTTTGCTCGACTTTCTCCTCAGCACCGATTCCACATTTCTGCAATGAAGAGTATTTTTTCTGTGCTTCCTTCTGTTTCATTGACTTACCTTCGTGTTATCACTTTTGAGTTTTGCAGAGGCTTAAACTCTTGCTTGCTCTTCTTTTCTTGAGCTCTTGTGGTAACTATAGATGCTTCATCAGTCTTCTTTCTGTTTAGTTTCTCCACACTTCTACTATCTCATATGTTTCCAATCACCAAATCATAGATTGATGTCTCCATACACATGGTTTCAAGGTCTTCCACATAGTAAGGAGTATCCACTATTATTTTAGCTATGGGAAATTTCTCACTGTTCCATCAATCAGCACACACAGTCTGTCATCTAATCATTAAATACTAGACTGGTTTCCACTGCTGTGTTAATAAGCCCAGTGTCTTATAGGACTTCCACTTTCTTGTCCCCAACTTAGCTATCACCCACTGACATGCTGTGATTTGTTGGTATCTCTTATGGTTTGTCATATGCTCTAATTACTTTTACAATTACAACTACTGTTTTAGCCCAAGTCACTCTCTTCTCTCTATCCATTAATCAAAATCAGCTCATATGGTTATATAACGTGATTGTAATCTTTACACTAGCTTTGCCACCACTACAGGTCTGCGTATATAGGCATACTTTCACTGTCATTCATGTCTTTTTTCACTACCATTTATCTCCGTAAATCCTGGTTGGCTTACCAATGTCAATTTTTAAAGGGTCACGATTCTTTACACTAGGTATATGTGACATGTTGGCAATAAATTTCAACAAGAAACGGACAGTACATAATCCACATGTTTCAAAATAATATATTCAGAGCAAGTCAAACGTTTTTCATTATAGTTTATCACAGTTCAGAATAGAGCAATAAAGAATTCACTTTTTTCGTCAAACATAAAAAATACAGGTTTAATTACTTTAGTACCTAATTGAAAGACGTATTATTTTTTCTCCTCTATTATCACAACATAATAATTGATAAATTCACTTTCGTTACTCATTGAGATACCATAGTTGTAGCTCAAGCTTTAAATAATTGTCTTTTACGTCAAAATTCCAAACAGTTCAATTACTTTAGAACCCAACTGAAAAAGCGAATTATTTTTCACTCTTCCTGTTGTTACAATAGAAACTGTGAAATGCATTCCATCACTATATCTGTTGGTTATCAGACTTGTTTCCAGAGCTTTAAATAACTATCTCTTTGTTATCAAAGTCCACACAAGCGGGTTCAATTATTTTGCTTCCCAGTGGCACAGCTGTATGTCTGCAGGCTTACAATACCAGAAACCGAGTTTCGACACTCACGGTGGGCAGAGCATAGACAGTTCATTGTGTAGCTTTGTACTTAATTCCAAACAAACAAACAATCAATAACTTTAGGACATCCTTTTAAAAGACAAATTATTTTTTTCTTTATCTCAGTTATTATAATATAAACTGAAATCCTCTGTTATGGCGATATTGACAACCATGCAGTCTAACTTCACTTTCACCAGCTCCCTTACTTTCTCTCTGTATCTGCACATATTTATAACACGCATCAGAGAAATCTAGAAATATGTAACTTTCTAGTAAAGAAAATATTAAACATAACGAGCTAAACTTAGAAAGTTCGACTAAGATAATGTCAACAATATTACAAAACCTGGTACAACAATTAATTTGAGTTATGAAACGAAACCTGTCATAACTATTGTTTTAAAATATTTAATTTTCAGCTCTTATTATGAAAACCAAATCATTAAATAAACTAAATAATATCTCTTAAACTAATCAGTCTAATATTTCCAACAATCTGAAATAGCTACTATGTTCCTTCTTCCCTAATCATTATAGAATAAGTCTTTATTCAGGTATATTGCGATTATCTCTCTAAATCTTTGTGCAGGTATTCTGCATATAGCTTGATATTATCGTTACATGAATGTCAAAAGGTGATAAACACGTGAAAAGCTCTTCAGTTAGATAAAGGTTGCATACTGTATATGACAAAAATTTTGTATTACTTTAGATCTGTACTGAAGGGAGGGATGAGCTCATCACAAGCAGTGTCATAGATACTTGTACAAATTGGTATTAGTTGTGATTATGGTAGGCAAAACTGAATCCATTGTGTTTCTATTCTTTTTTGTGTGTGTATACTTGTAGTGAGAATTTCTCCAGTGCTAGCAAACAGTGTGAATACAAACAATTTAGAGGTTGGTCCGTATGATAGATAAATAGTTACATCAGTTATGAATAAAAATATGTTTGACATATTTCCATGCGTTTGTTTTCCCTTTACTGTTTGAATTAAAAAATTATCTGTGCGGTTCATTTTCCAGAATATGTGTATTCAGAATCTGAAGCCCCTGAGTGACTCAGCGGTACGTCTGCGGATTTACAACGCTAAAAACCGGGTTTCGATACCCGTGGTGGGCAGAATACAAATAGCCCATTGTGTAGCTTTGTGCTTAATTCAAAACAACAACAGAATCTGGATTCAGAATAAAAAAAATAGATTATTTTGGACATTAGAAACACCAAAGGAAGAATAATACTGGATAATTTGTGACTATCTCAAAAGTAAAATTACCTCATTCCCAAGTCTGTTATCTGTACCTTATCTAAGAAATCGTTTATACTTGCTAAAACTGTCAAAAATTTCGGAGAAAAAGAAATACACACATTTCTAAAGCAAAAGATAAAGAAATACCTTTAATATTTTAAATACCGCATATTTATCAACCTTAAAACAAAAATATTTCGGTTACTAAAACTTGAAATGTATATTTCTAATCACGTATGTGCCGTTATAATACCTCAGTAACATAAAATCCAAATGATGACTGATATTTATAAATTCATTAACGTTTTAAATAGTAATTTATTATTAATAATAGAAAAAAATTAAAAAATAACTATTTCATTTAACATGCAGTCAAAAACGATAGTTTGTTTGTGATTTTTTTAATTTCGCGCAAACCTACACAAGGGTTATCTTCGTCAGCCGCCGTCCATAATTTAGCATAGCAAGACTAGAGTGAAGACAGATAGTCATCATTACTCACTGCCAATTCTTGAGCTACTCTTTTACCAACGTATAATGGTATTGACTGTAACATTATAACACATTCACGGCTGAAATGGCGAGCATGTTTGGTGTAAAGGGGATTCGAATCCACGACCCTCAGATTACAAGTCGAGTCACCTAATCATTTGGCTATGTCATGCCACAAGAAACGATAATAAAACCGACGTGAGTTAATGAAAAATGTAACACAAATTGTTTCAATATTGTATTAACGGAGTACACAGACAGAAAAAAAAAAAAATACTGCTTCTCTACCGTTTACCTGAATTATTTACTTTTTCATGCAAATATATCTTATAATGATAAGCACGTATCTGAATGCTTCGGTAAGAAAGCCTATTATGTCAATCTTATAATAAGTTGGCAAACAACGATTTGTGTGTGTGTTTTCTTATAGCAAAGCCACATCAGGCTATCTGCTGAGTCCACCGACTCAGAGGTACTTAAAAAAATATTTTATATTTAGATATACGTTTTGTTTATTTTTCTTCTTCTTTAAGTGAGAATATCTATTTAATTGAACTGCCAGATGCGTATATTTTTGTTTGTTTTTTCTACTTGTATTTTCCATTCCCATTTTTTGTATCATCATAGACTATAAAGGAGAAATAGAGACTGAAAATAGATCCATGTCAAAACTGCTTATATTTTCAGATGAATCTTTTAACATTTAAGCATTTTTTTTAGTTTTTATCACAGACATGCCATTAAGAGTTTTTAGTACATATGTATTATTTTTTAAAACTTAAACAGGAAGAAGCAGGAGTTTGCTGTTGCGTGTCAATTTAACTGTCTGTCCTTTACGAGGGAACTGAAAACAGGTCACGTGAGATATACTTCCTGAGTGAATCATAATGGTGCAGGGTAGAGTGTCAATTAGTAAAGTGTAGTTGA
Source organism: Tachypleus tridentatus (assembly GCF_004210375.1). Classification (NCBI taxonomy): domain Eukaryota; kingdom Metazoa; phylum Arthropoda; class Merostomata; order Xiphosura; family Limulidae; genus Tachypleus; species Tachypleus tridentatus. The sequence continues at coordinate 143,986,983 of NC_134834.1, forward strand.
GATTCATCAAATTTGTCAGTAGTCATTTGTAAGTATGTGTTACTTTGAAGTTTAAACGTAGTTTTAATGTGTATTAGTAATTTTGTATTGCAAATTGTATTCCTGCCTTCTCCACATAGAATATTACCTTTAGTAGACGTCCAGTTATTTTACAAATTAAGGCTTTGAAAAATAGAAGTAAGACTAATTTTGCTTCTCAGTATTCAGTTTTAAGAGAGAATGCGAAGTTTCAGTTAGGGCAGGGCCCAACGCTTGGTACCTCGTGGCATTAACATTACTAGTAATATTATAGTATTACTGCTAGTTTATTCTGCACTTTGATTCAATTTTTGCGTATTTTAACAACTATTTATTTGACGTGTGTAGTGTAGTTAATCGTGATCGTTTTAATTTTTCCCACAAATTGTAGATTTATGAAAAAGCAACTAAATCCCAGTTAGACTTATAAATTTGATCTTTTAATGATGAAATGAAAAAAAGATACTTCAGGCAATGGTGTAAAAGATATTTGACTTAGTGGCTTCTCCCTCTCTCTCTCTTGCTTAACTGTAATATGTGCAACTCTTGTTGCATAATTCTTGAACATGTTCAAATACCCCTAGTTAACTTTTACTCAGTATCTAATCTGTGTTACGTTTAACTAACTTTTAAGGAAAATAAAGAGATCTATTTTAAAAAAAACTTCAGTCTTTACTACATGCACCCATTAAAATATCTGCAAGTTTATTACGTCCACCAAAATTAGGTACAATATCTTAATTTGAATTATGAGTATAAGTTTGACAGGAATAACCCAAGTATTATTTTCTTTTAGCTGTAAGTTTAGCACTGAAATAAATTTTGTTCTGATCCATATTTCATTTCTTTTTAGTAGATTAGTGTCACAAGAACGTAAAAAAATGGTGAATCAAGACAGTGCTTTATTTACTTCAAGCAAAGCTTAGTAATTTTGCTGGACTTGGAAACATTTTGTGAGAGTGTAACTTGGTACATGTGAAGACGGTTGCTTTGGTTAGTGTTAAAAAAGAAATCTTAAAACATGGTGGACGTAGAAGTATCGGAAATCAGGGTGAAAACTGCATATAATGGGTAAGTCTCACAGAGACATAGCTTAAAATTTAAATCTGTTGTGGTTATGTACATATGTATGTATAATATATACAAACACACACACACACATCTGAAGATGTTACTTTTGATATATTTGTGTTAATGCATGTATTAAATACAGTACATATAATTTTACAACTAAATGCTGATTTTAAAAGTTCATTTCAACTAGAAATACATGTACAAGGATTTGTATGATAGAAACATGAGTGATATTGAAAAGTGAGAGGAAGGGTCTAAGTTTATCTGAAAAGCTTAAATCCTTCAATTGGGCATTTAACTGTGAGAAAATTTACCATTCTGGGATCAACTTACAGAAATGTTTAACTTGCGTGTGGGAAGACTTGTGCTCTTTCTTGTATAGACTGATGACACCTCATGCAGATTGTGTAGTTTTGATTTTTTTATAGGAATGGCACCAGAATGATAAAAAGTACATAATATTATTACTGAAGTGACATCTAGTTTAAAGAGAGACTTAGAAATGAACTTTTCATGATGTACTTGAAGTGGGAACTTCACTGTTAAATGAAATGTTAGCTTTAGAAACCAAGATGGAAACTTTTTAACCAAAAAAAAAATCTCAAACTTTTCAGTACCTGTTCTGATTATTTGATGTGAGCTGTTAGTTACTCTAAACATTTGTTGTATATGTATTTAGAAATGGAGTATATTTCAACTAATTTTACTAATCGTAGTTAGTGTTCTTGTGTTTTTAATGTACTATCCAACTGAAAATCTTTGTTGATAATTCTGTGTTTACTATATAGTAGTTTTCTCTCTCTATATTATTTGTCAGTTGTTTTTTTGTTGTCTTTTAATAAAATCTTTAACCTCCTTATGTGTTGTTTGTACTGCTCATCTGCTATATTAGGTAGTTATGTTGCACTCTGGATATCTTCACGTGCCATTCTTATCTAAAAATGTAACAGAATTGTGTTGTACTCATTCTGAAGGGTCTGACATTATTTTTTTCTAAAAGTCATGGACATGTTTTAATCGTTGATGATGATATAGTTGCTGCTTGGAAAGGTATTGTTCAGACGTTTGTTTTACTGTGTGGTGTATGCTAAAGACAAGAAAGCACAAGTCTCAAGATTTGCAGAAGACAGGTTAGGTTTCAGTTAAGAGTTTGTTTTTAACAATAATTTGAAGCCAGACTTTACAGGATCTTAACAGAGGAATTAATGATTTTTTTTTTTTTTTAACTTCTGTAGTGTGGTTTTGCAAGCATAGTCATGGAGAACCAGATGATCCTTTATTGTCTGTAGTTTGTGTTGAATATCTTGAAGTAAATAACTACCAGTTACAAAGGACCTGGAATAACATAAATAAACAATGGAAGACTGCTAGATGCATTTTGGTGGTTTTTGAGCATCATTTTTGGTTGTTTTGCTAACTGTTAGTTTTTGTTGGTTTTGTAATTGTCTGGTTATAATGCCAATGTGGAGGCCTGGTATGGCCAGGTGGGGTAAGGCGTTTGACTTGTAATCTGAGGGTTGTGGGTTCAAATTCCTGTTGCACCAAACATGCTTGCTCTTTCAGCCATGGGAGTGTTATAATGTGATGGTTAATCTCACTATTCATTAATAAGAGTAGCCCAAGAGTTGGTGGTGGATGGTGATGACTAGCTGCCTTCCCTCTAGTCTTACACTGCTAAATTAGGGTTCGGCTAGCTCAAATAGCCCTTGAATAGCTTTGTACAAAAGTTTAAAAAAAATTGTCAATGTGTAAGTAACCCAAGGTCAGGTGCCTTGTAATAAAACCCTAATGTAAAATGGTTTTATAGTACATCTACAAAATGCAAGTCAAAAACTTAGTGTTTAAGGAGCAGGTCAAAATCAATAAAACTGAATGCTGTTATTAAAATCTCAGTTGCATTTATTAAGATAGAAAATTATCCACTATCAAGTTTGCCAAATAGATAATTTATATATTTGCTTTGACAACACATCAATTAACTTAAAGGACATTTCTCTTGTATTTTATTGTCCTGAATTGTCACCAGTCTCAACTGCCCTTTTGGTTTTTGGTGTAAAATTGAGTGCAGAATTCAGTTTCTAGCTTCTTGCTCAGTGACCTGTGATAATTAATTGAATACACTTTAATGCATTGCTGTTGATTAATCAAATTGTTTCCAATATTAGGTGTGCATTCTCCATCCCAGAGTTTCTTGTGCATAGGTTATACATGATTTTGTAATCATCTGTAAGTGGAGAGTGACCAGGCATGGTCGCTTTAGTCAAACCTAAACTTTCTGTTGTCAAATTAATGATCTGAAACAAGTAATTATATTGATATCATACATAATTGTCTCATGTTTGGCATATATTGTTGAAATATGAATATAGAAAAATAATGTGTACCAACATTCCAAAATAAAATTAGCAGGTGGTTATCATAATAATTAATGATTTTCATCATTTTCTTGTTTTTTTTGTTTTTTTAACCCCTCGGTGTGGATTCCTGTACATGGTGAGGGGACCTCCCAGGGAAGGTTCTGTTCTATCTGGTTACCTTCTCTGGGATCTAAACATTCACCCACGTGTTTGCCGTGCATGGCGACCCTTGAAGGGGAGGAGAGGACCCTGGTGGTTGAGGGGTCCAACCCTAACACACCACTTTGGCCTCGTATTCCTGTAGACGGGTGGCCTTTGGGTGGCCCCCCTTGGGTCAGTCGGCTGGTCCACTTGGGCTAGAGTCAACCAAGTACCAGTGTTGGAAGTTCTCAACGGGTGTTGTGGACATTGTGTCTGATGCTGGTGTTTGGGTATAGTGCTCACGAAACCCTGGCTTTGCTGCATTGTCCTTGCGTGACTTTGTAGTGCGTCCCCTTGTAGGGCTCCATGGTGGGTGGGGTCAGTGGGTACCGAAATTTTTCCTTTTTCCTATGGATCCTCTAAAAAATTTAAATAAAATTGTAGAAAAACAGTCAATGGGTAAGTGACCACGTCTTGAATACTCAGAACAGCAATCTTCAACATCAGTAACACACGTACCTCATTTTCTTATATTACATTCTCTTTTGGAAAAACCTTTAGGGCAAATGTCCCCTTTTTTATTCAAAAGGGACTAGAGGGACTTGCTGGCTCTCCAAAGTCAGTAAAGAAACTTCGATCTGGTGACATATTGGTTGAAACATCCACATCCCAACACAGTGAACTCCTCTTGAATTCAAAGGCAATTGGGGATATATCTGTTGAGGTTACACCCCATGCTACCTTGAATTCTTCACGAGGAGTTATTGTTGAAAGGGATTTGAAGAAAGTTCCCGAGTCAGAGATTCTCGCTGGTCTATCCACTCAAGGAGTTTCTGCAGTGAGGCATCTCCACTGCAAAGATGGAGTTACACTGCCAACAAATACCCTCGTTTTAACATTTACTTCACCACGTGCACCTGCCACCATCAAGGCAGGTTATCTCATTTGCATGGTTCTGCAATACATACCAAACCCTCTTCGATGTTTCCAATGTCAGAGATTCGGCCACTCAAAGACATCTTGTCGTGGTTCCCTGACATGTGCTCGTTGTGGAGGCAAGGACCACGATGCCTATGACTGTGACATGAACCCACATTGCGTAAACTGCAATGGTTCTCACCCTCTTACTTTCATTCTTGCCCAAAATGGTTGGAGGAAAAGAGGTGCAGCGTTTGAAAACGACACATAACATTAGTTATCCTGAGGCTCCGAAATTGCTGTCCACAACTCCATCTCGGGCATATGCTGCTGCACTTCATTCCACAACTACAGTGGGAGTGCAGACAGATCTCTCTGTGCCTCCAAGAGAATCGTTTTCAAAACAAATGAAAAGCCTTTTGACCTCTGTGGTTAAAAAGGTTGATGATTCGACTTCTACACCCATCTCTGTTCCTCCCATACCTTCCAACAAACCTCAAGATCCACGTCCTTCAGTTTCAAATACAGGCATTTCTTCTGATACATCTTTTTCTCCCACCACAAAAGACAAAACAATTATTCGTTCGCATCCTCAGTCACTGGATTCCCCTTCCAATAACAAAAACCTGCCCACCCGACCCAGAGCAGGATCCATGGAGGTTGATAGACCTCCTCCGACTAAAGACAGTAAAGAAAAAAGACGCGGTCTTAAACCGAAGGGTTCTCCAGCCACTTCACCTATCCGTTCTTAAAAATGGCCACCTTGATACAATGGAACTGTCGAGGTTTACGTTCTAATCTGGATAATATCAAAACGCTGATTGCTTCCTACCATCCTGTTTGTTTTTCTTTACAAGAAACATTTCTTAAAACTGCTGATACTGTCTCCATTCGCCAGTTTTCTCTGTACAGAAATGACAGGTTGTGTGATGGTCGAGTACATGGAGGGGTGGCACTGTTGGTTGATCAACACGTGCCCACCCTGTCTTTGTCACTCAACACACCCTTGGAGGCTGTAGCCATCCGTGTTTCCTTGGGTCATACCATCACTGTTTGTTCTCTGTACCTGTCCCCTGGAGAGACATATGATCAATCAGATCTTGATGCTCTTGTTGAACAGTTGCCATCTCCATTTCTAATCCTAGGGGATTTTAATGGACATCATCCCCTCTGGGGAAGTGCTATTATTGATGGGAGGGGCCGATCTATAGAGCGGATGCTCTCTGATCACAATCTTTCTCTTTTCAATACTGGTTCTTCCACTTTCTTTCATGCACCTAGTCAGTCCTTTACTGCTATTGATCTCTCGGTTTGCTCCCCTTCATTATTTTCCCATTTTTCATGGAGGGTTGACAGTAATCCACTAGGCAGTGATCATTTTCCGATCCTTTTGAGAGAGACTGGCCGTGGTTGATGCCACCCTACCCGCGTGCCCCCGGTGGAAGCTGGATCAGGCAGACTGGTCCACTTTCACTGCTCTCGCAGAACTTGATCCTGCCATCGTAAATCAGCCATCAATAGACGACTGTGTAGCAGCGGTAACTGACTATTACACATGCAGCTGCTCAGTGTATTCCTAAAACCTTGACACATTTTCCACGATATCCTCGTCCGTGGTGGAATCCTGCTTGCCACTTAGCACGGAAGGCTCAAAAGCGGGCCTGGGATACTTTTAGTAGATATCCCACACTTTCAAACCGGGTTGCTTTCCAACGGGCCCGTGCACATGCTAGGTGGGTAAGACGTCAGAGCCAGAAAGAATTTTGGATCAAGTTCACAACCAGCATATCTTCTACCACCAGTTCCAAGATCATATGGGACAGGATTTGAAAGGTTAATGGGCACTACAATTCTGTCCCCCTCTCGATCTTACTCTCTGATGGTCAGGAGGTGACTGATGTTTGGAACATCGCTAACACTCTAGGTGAAAGCTTTTGCGGGTATCTAGCACTTCTGCTTGTTCCTCCACCTTCCTAGCCATCAAGACTCGGGCAGAGCGATCACCTCTTTCCTTTCAACTGACTGTTTCTTTGACTATAATTGTCCCTTTACCCTGGTGGAACTAAAATGGCCCTTCATCGGTCTGCCAGTACATCTGTTGGACCTGATGATATTCATTATGACATGCTGCACCATCTATCTCCTGCTTCTCTTGATGTCCTTCTGATTGTTTTCAACCGGATCTGGCAGGAGAATGTTTTCCTGATGCCTGGTGCCAGGCTATTATTTTACCTTTCTCTAAGCCAGGGAAAGATCCCAAGATTCCTTCAAACTACCATCCAATTGCTTTGATGAGCTGTCTCTGTAAGACATTAGAAAGGATGGTTAATGCTCGCCTTGTTTGGTTCCTTGAATCAAATAACCTCTTCTCGCCCACCCAGTGTGGGTTCCGTCGACAGCACTCCACCACAGACCACCTAATTGCCTTGAAACATCTATCAGAGAAGCCTTTCTCAACCACCAACATCTTGTATCAATATTCTTTGACATAGAGAAGGCTTACGACACAACATGGAGGTATGGCGCTTTTGAGACCTCCATACATATGGGTTACGTGGCCATCTACCCATGTTTATTAAAAATTTTTTAATGGACAGGAGATTCCAAGTTTGTGTGAGTTCGACACTTTCCCGTTCTTTTGTACAAGAACTTGGAGTCCCTCAAGGCTGTGTATTGAGTGTTACACTCTTCAGTATAAAGATAAATGCCATCACTGACAACTCCCTCTCACTGTTGCAAATGGGCTGTATGTCGACAACTTTCACATCTCATGTCAGTCGTCAAACATGAGATATATTGAGCGGCAACTACAAACCGCCCTCGATTGTGTAATGGAGGTGGACTCTGGCGAACGGCTTTAATTTCTCTCTCCAAAACTGTATGCATGCACTTTTGCCGCCGACGGGTATTCACCCTGATCCTGAACTTCATATCGGTGAAGTTTTGTTGCCAGTGGTCCCGGAGACCAAGTTCTTGGGGCTTATCTTTGATCGTAAACTGACCTTTATACCACACTTAAAGCAGCTTTGGGTCAAATGCACAAGAGCACTGAACATCCTTCGTGTTCTCTCTTCTACCAGTTGGGGGGCAGATCGCTGTTCAATGTTAAAGGTATATCGTGCTCTTATTAGATCGAAACTCGACATGGATCAATGGTCTATGGCTCTGCCAATTAAAGATGCTGGACCCCATTCATCACCAAGGACTTGACTCTGCACTGGGGCTTTCCGTACCTCTCCAGTTCAAAGTATATACATTGAATCTCATGAACCTTCTCTACACCTTCGCCGTTTGCAACTATCTTTACAATATACTTGAAACTTCATTCCTTACCAAAGCATCCCACCTGGAAATGTGTTTTCCTTCCTCAGTGGGCAGTACTTTTCAGAACAGACGATCTGTCATTGCTCCGTTTGGCCTTCGCATCCGGCGCAATTGGATGAATTGGGTCTGTCCTTGGATAACATTGCAGATTCCACAGGTTGGCCTATCCCACCATGGCTTATTACAGCCCCCAAATGTGACCTTTCTTTCAGTCACCCTAAAAAGGCAGATACTCCAGATTGGAAGTACCGTCTTTTATTCAATGAATATCTTTCAAACAATCATTCAGTTCCCATTTATACAGATGGTTCCAAATCAGGTAATTCAGTGGGCTCTGCTATGGTTTGCTATGGGTCAGTAGTTGCACGCAGAATCCCTTCTACAGCTTCTGTATTCACTGCTGAACTGTATGCCATATCTCTTGCCCTGGATCATATTGCAGCTGAGCAGTACTCCAACTGCACTATTTATACTGATTCCCTTAGTTCTATACTTGCCTTGGAATCGCTACACATTAGCTCACATCCTATTCTCGCTGATATTTGAAACCGACTGGCTCATTTCTCATTAGCAGCTACTTCAATCCAGTTTTTCTGGATACCAGGCCATGTTGGTAGTCGGGAGCGAGCTTGCAGACATGGCAGCTAAATATGTCTGCTTCAGCACCATCACTCCTATGCCTATTCCGTACATGGACTATGGTGTTGTCTTCAAGGCTCGGCTCCGTGCCAGGTGGCAGTCCACTTGGAGTGAGCAGCGTGACGACAAACTTTTCAAATCAAACCCAAAATTGGACTTTGGCCATCTAGCTTCCATAAAGTTCGAAGGAGGAAGTTGTTCTCACTAGGCTATGCATTGGTCACAGTTTTTAACTCATCATTTTCTTTTATCTGGAACTGATGCACCAATGTGTTGTTTGTGTAACACTCAAATCACTATCAGCCACGTTTTACTTTCTTGCCATCGTTACAATTCTCACGGCAATATTTTAAACATATTTTTCCCAGGGTCAGTCTGTAACATTGGACAGAGTTATTGGTGATGGTGACTCTATCCACCTTGATAATGTTTTTAATTTTTTAATGGCCATTAATCTTTTTAATCTCATTTAAGTGTTGCATATTTATTCATTACACCTTTTAATTGTGGTTCCTTTTTTACAGTTTTAATCTCTCTCCTTCAATTTGACATTGGACAATGGCCAGAACATTAAATAACTTCGACACCAGGACTGGAAAGGCCAACTTCAGGTGACTAACGCTACTGTTTGAACTATCCGTTTGAACTACTTGTTAGTCGTCCTGGCGAGTTTTTATTATACTTTTGCTGCATATCATTTCACACTTTTACTACTTAACTTTTTAAGTACTGGCCATATTGACTCATAACCCAGAACCAGGACTGGAAAGACCAACTTCAGGTGACTGATGGTGGTTTTTATACTTACCTGTTAGTCTTCCTGGCGGGTTATGATCATTACCATTCTGCTACAGGTAGTTCTTTACAACTTTGTTGACTGGATGTCAACATTGGTTTTTACGCCATTTTCTGTTTTAATTGCCGTTTTGCTTTTATCTTCAATTACTTTTACAAATTTTACTCCATTTACTTGACTTTTATCTTTTTACTGGACTTTGGCTACTCATTATTACGATTTTGCGGAGTGTCTTTTAAAACTTTTATTCTTTTACATTTTGATAATAGCTGCTATGACACATAACCCGGAACCAGGACTGGAAAGGCCAACTTCAGGTGATTAACAGTGGTTCTTGAACTTACCTGTTAGTCTTCCTGGTGGGTTATGATCATTACCATTTTGCTAGAGTAAATATTTTACAATTTTGAAGACTGGATGTCACCATTGGTTTTTACACCATTTTCTGTTTTAATTGCTGTTTTGTTTTTCCTTCATTTACTTTTACAAATTTTACTCCATTTACTTAACTTTATCTTTTTACTGGACATTTGGCTACTCATTGTTACAATTTTGCTATGTATCTTTTAAAACTTCTATTCTTTTACATTTTGATACTGGTTGCTATGACACATAACCCGGAACCAGGACTGGAAAGACCAACTTCAGGTGATTGACGGTGGTTCTTGAACTTACCTGTTAATCTTCCTGGCGGGTTATGATCATTACCTTTTTGCTAGAGTAAATACTTTACAACTTCTTATACTCTGCCTTCTATCTTAACATTGTAGACTAGGTGTCAACATTGGTTTTATACTTTTTTGTTTTACCTTCATTTCCATTTATGTCTATTACTACATTTATTTATTATTTTTTTATTTTTTTTTTCATTTTTACCGAATGTCTGGCGCAGATAGCCTCGCTGCTTTGTGCCATAAAACACTAAATCAATCAATCAATCGTTTTTTAAAGAACTGTATTTTGTGTTTATTTCCTATTAATTCCTTTTTCTTTTCCAAAATTATAGTAATGCGAGAAAGCCACCTGATATTTATTCAGTTCCCTCCCACTTCTCATTATGTTGATTATTGTGAAAATGAGATGGTTGTTGATGGGATGTGGCTGCAGTTACTCCATAACATCACTAAGTTACACAACAGTCCCAGTGACTAAGTGTTCTCAGTTGAATGCCATTAGTCTTATCATTAGTTGGACTTGCAGAAAGATTTATGACTTTCATATACTCTTACACTGTCTTGTATTAGCTACTGAACCATTTTCAGTGTGGACCTAGCCTAGCTAACTGTCCATCTAGAAGAACATTCACCTGTTTGAAATGCACATTTCAGTAATAAAAATAAAACTAAAAGAAAATAGATGAAAAGCCATAGGTCTTGTTTAAGATTGGCCTAAAGGAACTTGTTAATGTTACTTATGAAGTATTGAATTAAAATAGCTTTGTTTTATGTTCATTGGTTATATTTCTTTTGTAAAGCAAGAGAGAAACAAAAAATGTGAATCAACCAACTTTTAATGAATGCAGCTATCACAAATACTAGTACAGGTGGGAAAAGCTTCAATCAAATGTATACACCACATTTCTTACAGCATTGGCTGAACTGTAAGTTTTTGTATTAATAAATATATGCTGATCCTTAAATGAGCTTAGGTATGCATGTATGATCTTTAAAATTTTCTAATCAATTAATATTTAGGCTCTTTAATTGATTCTTTTCATTCAACTGATTATTTTCACCTGATGTCATGACTAAAAACTTTTTAAGACCAAAATCATGTTTCAACACTTGTAGATAGAGTACATGTATTGCTTTTAACAAATATTATAGCAATATTTTGATTATTGGATAGTTGAAGTAATCAACAGCATTAATTAGTACCCTAATCAGTGATGATGAGAAAATTCACTTGTAGAGATATATATCAGTAAAAATGGCTAGTTTGGGTTGAGAAAATTTTATGTTTTGACCTTCTTCCGTCATCGTCAGGTTCACAAAGAAAGAAAGGTAACTGACCGATAGTTGACCACATATTTGAAGGAGGTTGTGTAACTGAATATTGGAGAGGGCATGCTTAGATATTTGATTATATTTATTAATATAGGTATAAAGGTGTTCCTTTGTATTGGTTTATTTTGGGCTTGAGTTGCATAAATAAGTAAAGCTTCTTTAATTTTGCATTTGTTTATTTAGTATTTGGGTGTTTTCTATGGTTATGTTGTGTTTATTTGATTTGCAGTGTTCAAAAACGAGTGAAGGTGGCTTTTTATGCTCTTTGAATCTGGTTTCCATTTTTCTACTTGTTTCTGCAATATAGAAGTCGTGGAAGTTATCACATTGTATTTTATACGTAATATTGGTGTTGTGCTTGTCAGTGTAGTTATTACATAGTATAGACCTTAGTTTTGTGCCTGGTTTTTGAATAAATTTAGTATTTATTGGAATATCATATTTTGTTATTAATTTTTGCCAAATGTTGGTTATTTTTCTGCTGATATTGGGAATATATGGTATGTAGCAGTATATGGTTTTGTAATTTGTTAATTTGTGGGATATATTTACTTTTGTTAGTTGATTTTGCTTTTTGTCTAGGTGTGTGCGTATGATGTTTTCTACAGTTTGTGGAGGAAACTTATTAATGTTGATGAAGTATTGTTTTATTTTGTCTAATTCATCATTAATTTTATCTGGTGAGCATAGTTTTATGGCTGTGTTTTATTTGGTTTCTTAATATGTTGAGTTTTTGTTTTGTTTTGTGTGCTTATATGGGTGATTTTTAAAAAAAAATTCAACCCAAACCAGCTGTTTTTACACATATGGTTACCCTATTCCATGAATCGTGACACCAGTTGATTAAAATGAACAAACTGAATTAACAGAAGGTAACTAAATTTTAATGGCAGTATTTCAGTTAATTATTTTCATGACATTAAACAGTTTAATCATAATTTGTGAATATTAGATACTTGAAAAAAAAATCAAACAATAATCAAAAACATGAATTCCAATTAGTATATTTCATTACACTAATTGATTTAATTGTAACTGATTAATCAATTATGTTGCAAGACACTGATTCTTATAGGTAATTGAGTTAATTGCCTACCTGTAATGCTTAATAATGAATTTCTGAGTAAAATAACCAGTTGTGTTATTTTGGTTTTAGAAAAAACAACAAAAACAAGGCTTGGTGTGAGGAATCTTTTTCTGTGGATGTAGTGACCTTATTGGTTTTATTTTCCCCAATGTTAACCACTCTCACCTCACTGGTTATTGCTGTCCACATGTTTTGATAGTTTGGAGAACATATCCAAGCTGCAGATATACACACCTCTGTTTGCTCTATTCAGCCATTTGACACCATTATTAGCACTTGCCTAAATTCTTGTCTGGCCTATTCTGTGGCTTGCTTTCTCTGCAACAGGTGTCCTGTCATGGTTGCATCTGCTGTACTAATAGCATATCAGGTATTTATTAACTTATGTTTGCAAATAAGCTTTGAATCTTTCCATCAAACTATGTGCAACCTTGAAGAAAACCTGCTAGAATATTTTTACACTTCCTAATGGTTGCTGGTTTTATGAGAATCTCTAGATATTGTATAACACCATCACTGCATGTGAAGTTTAGTAAAAAAATATCTTCATCTAGCAACAGAAAAAATTGTATCTTTTTTTAAATTATTTTGTTTTTTAGTTGATGAATGCCATTGAATTCATCAAGTAATTCAGGTCATGAATGAGCTATAAAATATAGCATAACTGTCAGGTTATTGTGTTTTATTAAATGTTTACTGTCCAAATCAGTATTAAGTTCAAACTAACAACTGTCAGTTCTGAACACTAGCCCTTGCTTAAATTTTTTCAGAATCTTTAGTTCTATCTCAATACAAGTTGTTTTTTATCAACCATCTAGAATTGATGTCTGAATTTTTGTGACTCCAAGCTGAAAGTACATTAACCCTTTCCAGAAAGGTCAAAGGCCACGTCATCATGTTTGACTCCCATTTGAAGTTTTATTGAACTACTATTTTATCAGTTTATTCATCAAGTTTGGTATCAAATTGTAGATTATAATTCAAATTGTACATTATTTAATTTCTTAATGTAAAAGTCAATATTAAAAAAAAACCTAAACATCGATTTTGTGTGTCACATAGTATGTTGAATGAAGCATTGGTTCATATTAGATGTTTGCGATGACAAAGTACAAAGTCTGTAGTTTTGTACAAATTAGGAACACTATCAACATTGACAAGCTAGAATATAAAATAAGAACCTCCTATCTTTTCCATTTGCTGGAGTATTATACTGAATCAGACATTACCTGTGTGTTTCTGGAAGTGGTCCATTATATACACTTCTATATATGACATGTAAATAATTATTCCAAAGGCCAGAATGTCCCATTAGTGGATTTGAGACAAACCTTTGCTGATAAGTTGAATCTTTAGTCTGTTTGAAATTTCATTTATTTAGGTCTAAGTACAGCTCAGTTACTGAGCTTGAAAAATTATAATGATATTTTGTGGTATCAAAATGGTAAGTTAGGGTTTTTTGGATACCCAATGTATATGTAAAACAAAAAAAAAATTTGTTTCACATCCACTTTGTGAGAAATTTCTTAAAGCTTAGCAACCTACATCAAGCAGCAACCTAAGTATAAAGGTTGTAATTAGAGTAGATAATTGTTTGCTTTACCTCTTTACTGTTCTATGTTTCAAAAAAAATTTAAGAATTTATTTGTAAATAGTGATAATCTCTATACACACATAATGTATAATAATTGAAATGTGACTATATCTCACAAAATTCTACTCCACTAAAACACAGCCAGGACAGGTCACTTTGTAAAGACTACAAATCAGTTTTTAGAGTAGTTACTAGATTGGTCAGGTTGACCAAACCCACACAAGGATTCATTAGTGAAAATAATGTATGAAACAAAGTTTTTCATGAATGTTCAGTCACTATCTCGACATAAGGATTTTTAGATGTAAAATTTGAATTTTGTTTCCTGATGAATAAGTGTTCTTAACTCTCTCAGCATGGGCTCGGTCCCTGAGACCAACCTTGTAACAGTTTTGTACTTGTTCTAGTTTTCATGCTATAAATTTTAAATTAGTAAATGTATGTTTACAGATTTGCCAGATTGCCAGTAAAGATTACAATACTTTCATGCTGAAAATGTCAGATTTGTTTTTGTTAAGTCTTAAGGTTTGTAAAGCATTGTTTATCTCATGCCTGTTTTATTTTTGCATATTGCATATCCAACAGGAAAGTAATATTCATTTTAAGATTAACACTTGTTGCTATAAATTGGCTTAATTTGATCTCTGGATGTTGATTTTGTTCTTTGACAATGGGAAGAACATTAAAATTATTAAAAGATATAACTTGGAAGAATTTGGATCAGATGTAGAACTTGTAGGGCATGTGACCTAATGTGTACTGTTTTAATAATTAAACATTTCAGTTTTATTAATGATATACTGTAGTTAAGATATATATTAGTAAAATAATCATTCGTTTTATATTGATGTACTTTAATGTCTGTTATTATTACTAAGTGGGAGTAAAGTACTTGAATTATATTTAGTAACATGCTACATTAATTCTGCACCAGTGTTTTTTTGGTGTTTTTTTGTTTCGTTCTTTTAAACTGGATTTCTTGCTCCACTTAGGTGTGTCTGGAATCTTCCTTTTAAAATTAAATAGGATAGCCTGAGACCATATTTTATAAAGAATAATAATATGCTTCTAGGTTTTGTTAATTTTTAACAAGTCCAAAAACAAATTTTGTCTTGAACCTGCTTGTAATGAGGTATATTAACATTTGCTGCCACCAGTAGTATTTATTTTTATCCTAGTGCCAACCACACTTTTTTTTACTTTACCTAGTTGTTTCATATTTATATGGATAACTATACAATATTTATATAGCTCACTGAAGCCAGTTGTAATATGTCATCCATGCTGTTTGGACATGTGGAAGCTAATATATTAATTGTTAACATATGTTGGACATTTTATTGGTTAGTTTTCCCAGTTTGTGAAACCAAGTAATCGTGATAAGGAGTTGTTTCTGCTCAATATTTGGGATTGTAGGTACATTACAATAGAATGGGTGACTCACTACTGGATTAGAAAAAAGTAGCTCAAGAATTGACTCTGAATGCTGTTTACTACCTACTTACCCTCTAGTTTATTGGATCAAAGTCTGGCAAGGTGGTTAGGTCACTTGACTCATGGTCTGAGGTTTGTGGGTCCAAATCCACATCACACCAAACATTTTTGTCTTTTCAGCCATGGAGTATTATAGTATAACAGTCAGTCCTACTGTCTGGTAAAAGAGTAGCCCTACCCTCTAGTCTATCACTGTTAAATTACAGACGGCTAGTACAGATAGCCCTCATGTAACGTTTTGCATGAAATTCAAAACCAAACCAACATGTTGGCTCAAACATAGGGATGACTATGCACAAATACTCTTGTGTAGATTTGCTTGAAAGTTTGAAGCAAACAAGCATTAAATAATTGCAATTAAAAAATTGCTCTAATACACTTCATGTTTTTATGTATTTATTGTTAATTTAAATGATAACTTCTGTACTGTTTTTAATTTCCTTTACTGTTGTGGCTCTAATAATTCCATAATTTGGAACTGTAAACATCTCTCAAATTAATTTCTGTGTGAATTAGTCAGTTCGTGATGACAAGACATTTTCGTAGGCCATCTTCAGCTCAACAAAGATGTTAATTGAAGACAACCTAAGAAAGTTGAAACATTGTTCTCTATTTTAATAAAAATTTCAATTCCTATACCAGCAGTCTTGAAATACATTTTTAATTCATGGTTGTTTGAAAATGAGTATTTCTTTTTGTTTTTTGATTTTAAAACATTTTGAATTTATCATTTTGTTTATTTTTTCTCAGGGAAGTGATGATAACATACATCGAACCAGGAATATCCCTAGATAGTCTTTGTAAAGAAATTAAAGACACTTGCAAATTTGATGAAGAACAACCATTCACGATGAAATGGGTAGATGAGGAAGGTATATTTTTAAGGTGTTATTAGATTTTACAGTTGGCTGTGGTATAGAAGTGATACAAGAATTTCCAACCATTAATTTATGTAAATTGGTGAGAAGTTTATTTAATGCTCAGAATTTTGACTGTTAAAATAAATTGTGGATTCTTCAAGTAAGATTCTCAAGAAGTGCAGGGGCAAAACTGTTGTCTGTGCTTGGTTATTTATGATAAACTGTTTGTAAAGGAAAAGGTATCACTATTTGCAGTTTTTGTTCTGAAACACAGGTAAAATACTGACAATTGTTTTGGAAATTTGGAAGAAAATAATTGTCAGATGAAAAAATAATTTCTACATTTATGAGATGCTGTGTTATGCAAGAAATAAATAATTTTAGTATTTTTAATACAAGTCAAACACCAGAGAACTTAAATTTGTGTACAACAAAAGTGTTTTGTCCCTTTTATATTTCTTTCCTTTTGATATTCTGTTTTGAAATCATTGTAGTGTGAATATAACATGTTCTATATTGGTCACTATGATCAAGTATGTGACATAGTTGATATTTTCTCAGAATTACTGATACAAGGTTTTATTGGCCTTTGTCATACATTCTGGCAGAGTAAAAATGATTCTCAGCTAATGCAGTTTTATGTTTTAATAGTGTAGTTGGCTACCTTTTGGATGTGTAGGAAGTAGTTAATTTAAGGAATTTTAAGTGAAGGCTTAAGAAATCTTTTAATAATAAGAGCTGACTTTGTGTTTTCCCCTTTCCATGTTATGAGGGTAATAGTCCAAATGAACTCTTATGCATATGACAACTGATAAATGTTCAATAAACTTCTTAAGTTATACATTTCTTGAAAAGCAAATTGTTCTGTGAGTTTTTAAAAGTTCATTTATTTTTAAATCTCAAAGGTAGATGTCTCACTTTTTCTCCATGATTTTTAATAATGTTTCATCTGTAAAGAGAGAAATCAAATCGAGTCCCTCGTATTTTGCATTTTACATCAATTTTGTGAAACTGTTCTAATTTGTGCAGATTTCTTTAGCAATTTGAACCACTTACAATTCTGCATTCATTAGTGATAAGTTACTGGTTTTTTAATGTTTTTTTTAAGTTACTATAATGTAAAGTTTTAGTTAAACTTACATTAATGTGACCATTAGAATATCTAATACATGCTATATTAAACAGATGTCTTGAGTAGGTAATAGGTTTAATTATTATTATAATTTTGCAGCATGTATTTGGTTGTTTATCTTCTGTTGTAATATGCACATTAAAGTGATTTATGGATCTGAATTGATTTTACTCTGGAACTTTTTGATCTATACAGTTTGGTGTGTTAATATTGATTCTGTCACAGTGAAGAGGTTTGGAAAAGTGATGAGTTGGTTTATGTAGATTTGATCTTAGGTTGATTTTTTTAGTCTAGCATTAGTTTACTTGTTGAGTAGAGGTGTTGAAATATGTGGAGCTTTGGTGTGTGTGTGGAGGAGGTGGACATAGTTTCCAGTGTTGTTTTTCTGCTTTGAAGTGAAAAGGATGTTAGAAGCATCCATGTGAAAGTATGTAGTCTGTTATCTTTGTGTTGGTAACAATTTTTAGCAATAGGAAGATTTTCTGTTTTTCTTTTTATCCTATAAACATTGTAGATATTAAGAGTTGGTGTCATGTTCAAGAGAGGTTGGTATTTCATCTATAATAAGAGCAAAGTCTACATTTTGTAGGAAGGCTGTATGAAAGCTGGCCTAGCTATTAAAAGGATGGCAAACAACTGGGAAGCTTGAGTTCCATGAATTACTTAAAGATTTTAAACTATCATGAGTTGCAAGTTATAGAAGTATTTTTCCTCTGTGTAATTTCCTTATGACCTCAGGAAATAGGTTTGCTTCTTCCCTGTACCTACAATTAATTAATTAATTGTTAATACCCTTCTTGCCAGAGAATTCCTTCAAAAGGATGCTCTTCTTTTGGTTCTTTAGTCTTGAAAATTGTGCTTCCACCACAAGAAGGTACAGGTGGGACTTGGAATCGTGACAAGGACGGTTCTGCCGTATTTTCAAGGGAATAGTTTGGGTCTCCTTCCTGTCAGTTATCTCATTACAAAAGCCTGCCATTTGCCCACACTTGGTCGAATTTCTTCACTTTGACATTTGGAGCACTGGACAGAAATCAAATTGCTTCAACACTGAACAGCCACTGTTTACCAGCTATTTGGTTATCACTTTTAAATAAGCTAAGACTGGCTTACAGTTAGAACATTAACTTTACTAAGCCCTTGTTGGATAATAGTAAGCTTAAGAGCCTATAATGTGATAACTTAGTTTGTGTGTACTGTCAGTGAAATAAGTTTATACTTGCATATATTTTGATCATAATACTCCTAGCTTGTATTTCATCCTTTGTAAAGCATTCATGCATAAATGAGATATGCTTAATATGCCAAACAGTTTTGTTTCTGATGTTTGCTGATTGTTGCAGATTTAGTGTGATGGCTCTAGTTAAAACTTTGCATGTAAAATATGTATGAAACCAAACAAGGGTAGAGCGTAGGTAACATTTACTAGTCACGTGGTAATACTGTAAATAGGGGAGAATTGGCACTTTACTAGTTACATAGTGACACTGCAAACAAGGAGGTATGATACTATAAACAGGGGAAGAGTTGGCATTAACCAACAACATGATATTGTGAATGGGAAGCTTGGAGAGTCGATACTTACTAGACAAATAATGACACTGCAAACAAAGGGAAGAGTGACACTTACTAGCCACTTCATGATTCTGCAAACAAGAAATAGAGCTAATAGCCTCATGGTAACACTTTAAACAGAGGAAAGAGATGGCACTTAACAGTAAAGTAGTGATACTGTGTAAACAAGGGAAGAGGTAGCAGTTATTAGCTACATGCTTGAGAAATCTTGTAAGATCTTCATCAAGAAGTAAACCATTAAGGAGGAATTCTAAGAACCCATGAGTGAAAGCAAGTCAGTGCTTGATGTAACTAACAGAAGTTGTATAGTTGACCATGAAGGATGGCAGTTGACTGGATCACTGTTTTTTTGTTTTTTTTTGAAAGGCTAACTGAAATAGTAGATGTGTAACATAGCTGATATAAACATGGTTCTACTTTGCTTTCTGCACCTCAAAACTGTCAACAATCACATTTCTTTCCTGTGTCTACATAATGTTAAGACATCTTTTTCCTTCAACTCCTCTATACAGAAAATAGTGTGAAATAAGTCATAATAAACTGACTTGGTTGTAACACAGTGACATTCATAAATTATTGGACAGTCCAGGGGTTATGATAGTTGAAATCTTTATTGGTTAAAAGACATGTTTAGATACATTTTCTTGAAGAGCATTAGTAAATGTAAGGATCATTTATATGTTAAATGTGATGTAATATACATTGTTCTGTACTAGAGGCTTCTTATGGTTTCAATTTTGTGTGATTCCATCTTTGTATGATTGTTTTTATGTATATAAGCTTCATGGTTTTTATGGATCTGAAGTTTTTTAAATCTATGTTGTCTGTTTCATAACTATGCAGTGTTGTAGAAGTTTTTTAAAGTCTGTATTATGTTTCATAAATATGAAATATTGTAGAAGAGATTAATTTGTATATTTTGTAATTGCAGTGTTGTAGAAAAGATTGTTAAAGTGTGTATTACATTTCCGAAACAGTGTAAGAACATGCCTCAGTGCAAATCATTTCTTGTAATTAACATTTTTTCTGCACCTTCAAAAACTCCCTTCGAGCAACTGTGAATATTTTTACTTTATATATATATATATACACTCAAGTATCACACACGCAGGCTTTGTATGCTTATCTGATCAGTAGAACCAAAACCGTTGGTATATTTTTGCTGCAGAAACTTTGAATACACAAGTACAAATAGTTACAAAAGTAGCTATGTTCATAATGTTTTTTTCAACTGAAATGCTAGACAGTAGATACAAAGAACTTTCAAAATCGTAATTTTTACAATAAACAATTTTCTAAAAACTTAAGCTGTAAAACATTGTTCTTAGATGGTTAAAGTATCAGTAACCAATCTCAAATCATAAAGCAAAATACCTAATAGCTAAAATAATCATATTCCAACATGAAAACATTGGCAAAAAAATGTTTCCCAAGTAAATCTTTGGTTTCTCCTTTCAGTAGCCAAGGTATTTAAGTGAATCAGTGAAGTGAAATGAACTAACAAGCTTGTAATGCTACTTTTGGCAGGTGACTTCAAGAAGTTGCATGCAAAGTATGAAAAGTATATTATTCTTTTACAGAACACTGGTAAAATTACTGAAACTGAATGTAAAAGTCAAAGAACCAAAATGAAAAGAGTTAAGAAATGATTATCAGAAAAATGAATTATTGACAAACAAGCTTACGATTTCAGCCTGAATCATAAATGTCTTTGTGCTTTTTGTTGAGGAGCTAACTGGGCAAACCTCTAGGGACTATTCACTTTTTACAGATATCATATGATTTGATTCAAGGTGAATAGCTGTAAATGGAGAAGATGGCATATGTTCAGTAGCTTAGTGTCTGCAAAGTATGTAAAAGAAGTGTGACAAAATTTGAAGTGAATAGTGAAATTCTTTTTATTGCACTTTCTTCTTACACTCCTGTAGAATATTAAATAAAAAGACGAAGGGGATCAATTGTTCCTGGACAGCCCCTGTTGGGTAGAGCTTTCAATTCATTGTATTATGGTCTCTTCCTTCGATGTAAATTTGTCGGCTTTAAATAAATAAAATAAAATTCTAAGTCAGTCTCTAGTCTTCTTTTGACTAAGATTTAGAAGTTTGTGACTTCCTACAACCTTAAGTCAATAAGCTATTAAACATTGTGCTGGTAGTTTTACTACACAGTCATGATCAGTGTTATCAAGAAGATTGAAGTGGAGAATCTTTCAGAAAAATCTTGCATCACACCTGATCATAGTTGATATCAATTCTGTTTGAAGAATATGAGCATTATTCTAGAGCTCAGTGTTAGTAGTATAGACTTGACACATATACCATGCATTCTTTTTTTTTATAAAAATAACTGACCTAAATGATTAAAAGAAAGATTGACTGTTAATAATAATATTGTTTTAAAAGGATGTTGATATGGATGTAGTAGAATTCAGAGAATCTTGGCTTAATAGAAAAATAATTTCCAACAAACATCAAAAGATATGTTAATGTATATGTGAAAGAAATAGATATTGCAATTATGTTATAATAGCTTTAATTTCTGTGACTTTTAGCAAAATCTTTCAAGGAAGGTTAACATTACTGACAAAAAGTATTTAAATCATTGATTCATAATACATTTAAGTACTTTAATAAATGTTATTTAGACTAATTATACTTTTATAATACTCTGTGTATGCTAAACAAATCTGTGACATTTATGCTCCTTAAAATAGGTCCTGGAAAAAGAAGTTACAGTGGGTCTAGGAAATCCTGAAAATGTTTTATGAATATGTGCATGTACTATGATTATGGCTGGTCACATTAATCTTCAGCCAAAATCAGGTTATTTATAGTATTTAACTATAACCAGTTTAGCACAAAAGCCAACTCATCAGTTTTGGAAAGTTTTGACATGATAGCCTATAAAGTGAATTTATTAGGGCCATAACACACACACACGCACATCGCTATCTCTCGACAAACATTAGTGATAACTGCTCGCTTTGTAACTACCTACATTTTGTGTACGTGTTTATGTCCTGTATGTTTCTCCTGTGCATTGATTATGATTGTGACATGTGAGATTTGAACTTGAAGCCTGATAAAATAAGTCTGACAATATTTTTTTGCCCTTTGAACCAAAAGATACTTTAAAAAAATATTTTCAACCAAAAGGTACAAGTTAAAGAGAAATGTTTGTTTAATTAGAACAATTATTTCAGAACACGGTGGAAGTAAAGCAAAACAAATTTTTTCTCTTCTGGACATGTTTTCATTTCAAATGACTTGGTATCTTACCTGTTTTGGCATTAAAGGTATGGTTTCAGTTGTGTGTAATTTATTAGTAAATGTTATAAAAAAAAAAAAAGATTGATGTTAAAAGTAGTTGTTTGTCTGAGCCTTTTTACAGAATAAAAGCATTAAGACAAAGGATAGGTTTTATCCAAATTAGTCATCAAATGATCCTAAAATGACTTGCAATAATAGACTTTTATTTTTATTTGACAGCATGTTAACCAGATTTAGTTCGTATCATGTTGCCACAGTGTTAACAAAATAAAACTTCTAAATAGGGGATCTTTTTTCATTCCTTTAATATAAAAACATTCAGAGCAGTGAGCCTACATGGGTATTTCATAAGTAGGATATTTTAGTGTCAGCAAATTACCAAAACAAACTTAAGGATACTCTGTGATATGGATTTAGTTAGGATATTCAAATCCCAATAGTTCATATAATAATTTGGAATAAAACTTGTATGTGGATATTGTAAATTAGGAAGAATAAGATGGTAAATTATTTGCATCTATTTCTGAATGGGAGGCTAGTTTACATAATGTACATGTTGCAGATCTTTAAGAAATGTTATATTGTTTTTCATGACACTTATTGGTCAAAAACATTTTAAATGTCAGTATCAATTTATTCAGTCTATGAATTAGTTTGAAAAATAGGCTTAAGATCTCTGCTATGGAAATAGAAGTTACTAATAATTCTAGTGCTGGATTTTTTTATTTATTTTTTTGGTGGGGTGTGTCCTTGGAAGTAATTTTATGTATATTGTGTAACATTGGTTATAGATAGTTAGCATAAGAGATAATCAACAAATGTCAACTAAGTAGAACAAAAATATTAGTATTCTTATAAAAATAACTCTATTTTTAAATCAATGTAATATAATATTCTATTATACAGTGATTTTTAGTAAATAAATCAATCTTTATTTTTTTTCTCCAAGATAATGAATGCCTATAAAGAACTATTTCATGAAAATAAGACTTGATATCTGACCACACCCATCTTTTTATGAACACTGGTGCAATTCTCTTCAAATAATACGTATCTTTGAAGAAAAAATTATTTTATAAGCAAGGTTATCCCCTTTATTTTCTTACTTGCCAGGTGATCCATGTACCATTTCATCACAAGCTGAGTTGGAAGAAGCTATACGACTGTATGAGTTAAACAAAGATTCTGAAATCACAATTCATGGTGAGTTAATGATGTAATAAGCATGCTTTTTTTAGGAAAAGATTGAACTTAGGGTTAACTTTCATTGAAGCTTCCATTTGACTTTTTCTAGGAAAAGATTGAATTTAGTGTTTACTTTCATTAAGGCTTACATTTCTACAATTTATTTTAAGAGGAAAGTGACTTAAGGCATTATTACAAATGATTCTTTATTTTTTATTGAATTTTTATAAACAATGTGCAAGTGCCAGAAAATGAGTTATTCGTTAGTTATTAGAAACCTTACAAAATTTAACTGTAAAGAGCTTGATTTTATAGTTGCTTATGTTACCTATAAACCATTACATTAGTAAAAATTATAATATTAAAAGTTTTAACTTGTACAAACAATAAAAGGCTTGCATAAGTTAGTTATAAAACAGTCAGTTGCAACTTTATCAGCTATTACCTGTTTGTGCTTCACTGATTAGTCACTGGTTTGGTGTAATGTTCATGAATGCAGATACCTTATCAGTGTTGCTCAGAAACCAAATTTAATACCCCTCTATATCCTTTGTTTTTGTTAGCTATGTTTATTGTGTCTGAATTTCATCAAATGAAATAATTTTCTGTTATCATTTGTCAGTAAATGTAGATGGAACTTTATACTGAAAATAAAAGATGATTCAGGTAAAGTAGTTAGCACACAGGATCACTTACAAAAGTTGTAATATTTTGAAAATGGCACCCAAAACTCGCACTTTTGAATAGTTGACTGTTCTTCATCAAGAGAAGAGTCAACTATTCAAAAGCACTTGAAATTTGGGTGTCATTTTAAAAATACAACAAGATTTGTATTGTTTTTCCATTAATTAGTGTATCAAAACTGTGCAATAAAAAGGAAATGGTTAAGTTTTCTTATGCTTGTTTTAGATAACACTATGTAACACAAATTTTTTGTTCCTGGATAGTATGTGTTATTTTTAATTGCTTAGGTTGTAAAAGTACAGAAAATGGCCATTATTCTCTTTAAACTTTGTTTGTATGACCTGATAATGAAATTTAGAAATAAACCTATTTTCTATGTAAAATGAGCAAATTTGCATGTATTTGTACTAAAGTTATACAAAAATGTTTAGAAGTGAGTAGTTTTTTGAGATTTGTGACTGTAATGTAAATCACTTTCACATATCAGCCCCCAAATATAGTCTCCCATCATGTTTTCGTTATCTGCTCCCAGGTCACAAAAGCAAAGTTTGAAGAGAAAAATAGGATTTTTCCATTTACTTTAGGTATAAATAATTGGGAAATAACACTTTCTGCCCAGGAACAAGAAAAAGTAAAAATTTTGTTACATAGTGTAATTTAGAGCAAACTGGACTTCAATAAGGGTGACAAATAAAATGCACGCTCTGGGAAATCCTAATTTTGAAATATTTTGCTGTTTAAAACTTGAGGGAGTAGGCAAATTTCTTTCAGAATCTAGGCTAAACAAGTTGCAGATGGAAGCAGATGAATAAGCATGTTTACAATAATTTTCAAACATTTCAAGTTGTGTGAGATAATCATTTAAGCAACATTTAAAGAATCCAAAATTGTGAAACTGCATTACAGGTAATGATCTGGACAAATTTTAAATTATGTATTTCTTATTTTTCCCATTAAAACAAGTTCTATACTGATCTTTTGAAAATACTGAACTGTATAAGTACTTTTTGCTTCTATATTGAGAATATTTTAACTAAATAATGTTATAAATATTGAATGTGGGCTATTACTATACCTTTGTGAACAAAATGTTTTCCTTTATCTTAGTTTTTCCCAATGAGCCACAACTGCCAGGCATGCCGTGCCCTGGAGAGGATAGTGAGTAAATGCATTTTTTGTTTATATATCAAATTTGTAAATATTCAGTATCACATCTAAATATATAAAAATACTATGTTCTCTTCCTCATAAAGCTTGTTGCATAGCCTTGTGATCAAAATCAATTTTCAGTACAAAAAGATGTCTTACATTCTTTCATGAAGGTATTAATTCCTGTTAAAATAAACGTGTGATGAAGTTGCACATTTTTTCTTTAAGACATTAGGATCTGGCTTTCTACAGTTAAAACAGAATTTTATTTTTGCATAACCTACTGATGTGATTATTATTCATAAGGAAACAATTGTGTAACTGAAAAACTGTTGTTTTAACAGGTAACATTATCTAAAAATTCATTCTGCAATAAATATTTTTACAGTCAAAATTTAGGAGTGGTTTTACACTTCTTTAAGGATACATATTTGGTTAAACCTATTGTGTATTTTCTTTGTTTTCGTTGTGTTGATAAAGGAAAATAATTAAAGCAAAATGTTGTTCATCTTAATTTCTGTTATTCTTTAATTTTGTTTAAGTCCAGAAGACTTACAAAAGTTCATAATCTTTATTTACAACTATCCCACTTGAAGTAATGCCATTTCCTGCATTTTTAGTTTATTCTAGTATGGCTATAAATTCATAATGGTGGCCATATTTTTTAGCTTTTGAAGATAAATTATTTGCATATAAAAGCCTTTTCACTATTGCACAGTGTGACATAGTTGATCATGTCTTGTACATTGCTTTGAAGATAGAAACAACCAGATGTATGTGAAACCAAAGAGCTCGTGGACGATAGTTAGAATCTCCCAAAGGTTGAAATTGTTCTCTTCCAGGCTTGGTACATTTTTGTTTTGTAATGACCATCATTAACTTTCTTCTGCAAGCAGCTGTTTTTCAGCTTCAAAATGTGTTTCTTTACAATAATGGAGGGGATTTAAGAGTTGGTCTTTTCAAAGCCCAAGAATGCTATGAATCTCCATGATGATAAGATAGAATTTCACTGGCATCGTTGTTTGTATGGATTTGCCTTGATAACTGTTGAAGTTCTTCATCCCAATAAATTTATACAAAGGATGCACACATGTCTATCCTATTCATTAGTTTATTGGCAGTAGGCTGTACTATGCCTCTGTACACCAAGAACATGTAATGGGCCATTCGGTAGTAGAAGAAAATTGTCTGAAATATGTTGTTTGAGATTGGTATGTTGAACAAACTATATTTTTGAGATAATCGATAAGCATAGATGTTACAGAGAGAACTTTAAAGCTACTTCAGATACTGCAGTCAAAGGTAATAGTGAGGACTATACAGTTCTCTTGTACATTTTTGTTATTCAAGCATGTAATAAATACGAACCATTGTGCATTAATTTTTGTTCCTGTGTCTTATAGAAAGAAAATGGGAAATCAATGTATTTACATAAAACGTACTTGCACAATTAAAATGTAGTTTACTTTTAACATAAACAGAAATGAATTTAAGAATTAGGAAAATTATCAAAGCAAAGAATGATTTTTAAATGTTTGATATATGTATAACAGGTGAAAAATTCTGCCAATTTTGACTTTTGTTGCAACAGATATTAGCAAATAATTCTAAGACTACTGTAATTAAATCAATAGTATGGAAGCTTGTAACAAATAAAACACAATTTTGATTGGACAGTATCATTTACTGTCATTTTTAAGAATCATTAAAGCTGTTGTTTTTCCTTGGTACAGGCATAGTTACTAAGTTAAGTATATCTCTAATATGCAGAGAACAAATAACGTCATTATCTGACTAATTGCATTCATTTTTCATGCTTTAAAAGCCAGTATAAATAATTTAATCCTTTCACCACAAACTATATAACTTGCATGAACACACTAGTCCCATCTGGTGATCTTAATCGTTAATTAATTGCCTCAGATCTTTAAAAGTGTTTTGTTTGTAACTTAACATTTTGAAAACTAGCAGATAAAATTGTTTTCAAATTGAAAATCAGCTTTTAAAGTTTTCAAGTCTGTAGGCTTTCCTTAGATCGTTATGTAATTATTTCATATAGGACATTTAGTATCCATGACAAAGTTTTGTATTTGTGAAAATAAGGTATTAAAACCTCTATAGTATGTACACCTTTACAAGCCAGCAAAGAAGGATTACAATTTTAGTTGTTGTATGATGTTAAGCCTATTTCATTTTTAAACACTACATTCTTACTTTAGTTCTTTGGGGATTTTCAAGAAGTATAAAACTGTATAATAATAAGATTCCAACTACACTATATTTGTTATATCCATTGCCAGTGTATTTAAGCTGGTTCAGAGATCTCCTAATTGAGCAAAACATGCCTTTGGCAGTGAATATGACAAATATAGTTTGGTTGAAATACTGATTGTACATTGTATTAAATCTTGAAAAACCCTTGAGGGAATAATTAAAACTAATGTTTAAAAATAAAGTAGGCCTATTACAAATGTCTTAAAACAAGTAAAATTAGAATTTCATTTGTCTTGTTTAGAATGTTACTGGTTTTACAAAATTTGGAAAATTAACAAATTATTTTATTTTGAAGAGAGCATTTATCGAAGAGGAGCCAGAAGATGGCGAAAACTTTACAAAGTTAATGGACACATCTTTCAAGCAAAGAGGTTCAACAGGGTAGGTAGTGTTTGATGTAAACTTGGTGTTTTAGAGGTGCCTGGGTGTAGTGTTAAATTACTGGTCCACAATATTATGGGTTTTTCATTGTAACAGTTTATTTAAATATTTTTCTTTTTGTTGGAACCAGGGACTGCTGTCTCTATCCTTAGGAGAATTCAGGTGAATTAGATTTGTGTATAGTATTCATAGAATAACTAGGCATTGGCTATAATAGTAGACGTGTGTGTTTGTCCATATGTATATAATGAAAGCAATAGCTTAAGAAATGTTACTATATTTATTACATTGGTTGTTAGTAGCTGATTAAAATCAGCACTATGAAACAATAATGAACTTAATATAAGATAAGCCTTAAAGTTATTTTATAAAGTCCATTGTAATTTCCAGTCATAAGCTTGAAGTCATGTAATGCTTCTATGTATAGGCTATTTACAGTTTGGCATTTTTGCACATAATGTATATGGATCATACGTTTTAATCATGATTCTATAACATAGTGGATGCTGCACACATACAGTTTATAAAGGTTTGCTGTATTTTCATACAACCTGTTAAAAAATCTTATTGTCTGGGAAGGGTTTTTTCTCTGAGGACATTCTGAATTGAAAGACAGTCTTTCTCTAAGGGTGTGCTAGACAAGGAAGGGTTTTTTCTCTTAGTACTTTCTTAGCTGGGGTGGGTCCTTCTCTGAGAACATGCTGGATTAGAATGGGGGGGACCTTTTCTATGGAGTTGTCCCCCAAAACTGAACATTGCTGTGCCTGCAGTAATCAAAGTTATGTGCACACAAAACAGTTATGTGCTTTATCAACTTAGTCATAGATAATATACTGTTAAGAGCAGCGAGATATTTTCTCTTGTGACTTAAATATGCAAATACTTAATGTAAACACAAGAATGATCTTGTGCAATACCATGTTTTTTAACGTTTGAAATATTGAGCTGTTTAACTTTCTGTAATAAGGGTTATATTTTGTAATGAGTTGTGATAATGTTGATAAAACTGAAAACTAATTTTTTGCAAAGAATGCTGATTTATGATTTATTGCATTAATTCACACAATTAAAAAAATTTTAGCTTTCATTAGCCAAAACAACAAATCATCCAACTCTGTTTATAAAATTAATAAATTTATTTTTGGAAATATCTTAGTATGTACAAACTTAAAAAGTGTCTTTTCTAAATATTTTTGCATTATAAGCTTTTATTTTTCCATTTATAGAGGGCTTTCTGTGCCTTTTGTGCTGATCGTATTTGGGGCTTGGGGCGTCAAGGCTTCAAGTGTATCAACTGCAAATTGATGGTCCACAAGAAATGTCATAAACTGTTTAAATTGACCTGTTCTGGGACAGTGGTGAGCTTTAACTTTTTATACTTATTGTGTCTAAATGTTTTCTGTATGTTTTTTTAATGTAGTTAAAAATTTGTTAAATCATGGACAGTATCCTATTTTTACACACAACGATATGATCTAACGGAGGAAAGTTACTTTAATATTAAAACCTTTTTACACACGAAAATGGTTTAACCCAGGAAAGTTGTTTTTGTATCTATTTCCTTTTTTTCTTCTCATGATTAAGCTTGTATATTTGCCTACACTGCAAATAAAGCCAAATAACATAGGAAGGCTTATGTTTTCTGGACTTCTCATTTATATTTTCTTGTTACATCTACTTCAGTTCAAGCTCACTGTAAGATGTTTTTAATTTCAGAGCTTTAGTGAGTATAGTTTCACACCATAAGTATACTCTTCTTTGACTAATGTGTAAGTTATATGTGGAACTGTATAATAACAGGCAGTGATAATAAAACAAAAATATTCAAATAATAAAGTATTAATTTTGGGAATGAGCATATTATTCGTGTTAACTTAGCTTTAGAGGTTTAACCTAACGTATGTCTTGCACAGTTTTTGCAATAATTAATAATCATATGCATTGCTCAAATTAATATAATTTCTAGGTGAAGTTAATATTCAGCTAATACCCATTGCAAGAAGAATAACGTATCAATCCAAGAGAGTTTCAATAAGCTATGTACATGTTCAGGATGGATGTTAAAAGTAGTAATTGTTTAAAAGTGTTTTATTCATTGTTGTATAGTGAGAATATTCACTGTTGGTGCCATATTAATACTGGTGAAAAGTTACTATCAGTTGTTTTTGTTTTTTGTTTTTTTCAAAAACATTTTATTGTATACACTTTTATTTTTGTGGATAACTTGCCCTTATGTGTTGAATTATGTAGTTAAGATTTGGTAAAGCATTCTCTGTTTTTCACTGAGAACTAGACAGTAAACGTATAGCTGGACTTTCTTTGGAATTAGTGTTGTATTTAATTTTGTGGACTAGCAGGACTGTAGACAGAAAAATAAACTGTTTCTTTATTTAATCAGACAGGTAGCTAGACTATCTCTGTATGGAAGTATTGTTTTATTTAACCTTGTGATACAGCAGGATTATAGACAGGTATCTAGACTATTTCTGTATGGAAGTATTGTTTTATTTAACCTTGTGATACAGCAGGATTATAGACAGGTATCTAGACTATTTCTGTATGGAAGTATTGTTTTATTTAACCTTGTGATACAGCAGGATTATAGACAGGTATCTAGACTATTTCTGTATGGAAGTATTGTTTTATTTAACCTTGTGATACAGCAGGATTATAGACAGGTATCTAGACTATTTTTGTATGGAAGTATTGTTTTGTTTAACCTTGTGATACAGCTGCACTATAGACAGCTGGACTATCTGTATGGAAGTATTGTTGTATTTAATCCAGTTGTATTGTTTTGCAGTTGTTGTTCAATTGTCTAAATGGGTTTTTACATCAGGTTTAATGAATAAATGTAAAGTTTCCTTTGAAATGGTTGCCTATGTTTATATATTTTCTTACAGTGAAATTACAGTTTAGATTTACTGATTAAAAAAGAAAACTTTGGTAAACAGCTGATGATTCATATCTTATTGGTAAATGTAAACCACGAAATTTACTGTTGCATGTTTTAAACGTGTTAAGTTGTAACAAAACCTTGTTCTTAAAGAATTCTGTTGTACAGGATTGGAGCTTATGTGATCATGTTACATTTTGTACAGGATCAGTCTTTACAGAATCATTTTGAGTCCTTGCCAACCACTCCAGCACCTTTGCGGCAGGATCCTAATGAAATTGCAACAAATGGGCAAACCATCAATGGTACCCCATTAAACCGTAGTAAGTATTCTTTTTTGTTACATAGCACTAAAGAAATAATCTCATCTATATCTTTATCATTACTGGTAGAGAAATGGGACTGCTGTATATCAAGGTGTAGTGTGATGTAGTTTGAAGTATCATTTGTAGAGTTAATGTAATGAAGTCATAGCTTTGTTTAAATTTTGTATATAGATCCTGTTTTGGAGGGGAAAAGAATTATCTACAAGTAGCTTGATTGTTTCATCAGAAGTTAATATTCATATAATGCTTTTATTTTAATGATTTTAAACTATGTTCCCATGGTGAGTATTTTATTTCTGTGACTTTTATATACAATTGCCAATTATTTCAACCAGTGAACATCAATTTCAAAATAAACCTACTGTGTTTGATGCAAGGTCCTGTCTATTTGTGTAGAAACCTAAACATACAAGAGCTAGCTAGAGAACAACAACCTTTGAAGTCCTTTATTAGGTTAAACATGAGCATCTTGTCTCTTTGTGTTGACATTTCTTTTTTAAAGCTTTTTAGTAGCTTAGGGTTCTCTATGCTCCAATTAAATTCGTTCTTCTTATATAAAAAGTATGTAAGAATTTCATTAATATTTAAGAATTGGACCAAGCTTACAGTTTGAAGGAATACCGAGTTCTACTTATTCTCAATCTTTTTCAGTTTAGAAATTGCCAGAATATTCATATCCATAACTGTTGCTCATCCACACTTCACTAATTTTTATAAAATTGTTATAAATAATATTTTTTATGTAACATACTGTGGAGTACTTCTTCTTCCATTGTTTTGCTAATCGCACTTTCTTAATCCCCCTATGGGAAGAAGCTAGACAAGCAAGTGTTATAAATAGGTTTTCAACAGCTGTACAAATTGTATTGGTACTGAACAACACTGCCTATAGTCTTGCATATTTGGATTGTCGAACTGTATAGCAAAAGTTGGAAGTGAATTTCTAAGAATTATTTTAAAATATTGTTATGATGTTTAATCACAGAAGAAATTATAAAAGGTTTCAGTTGTGTTATACCTTAAAAATTTATAAATACATTTTAGTCTTCTGAAACTTCTACACTGTCTTTCAACACTATTTTAGGGGTGGTGTTATGTACTAAATGTTCAACAAATAGGTCATTGGTAACTGAATTCTTGCTATGGCATTACCCCAGTGATTCATGTTTGCTTTGTTAAAATTGCAGCTGCTACACCTGCAAAAAAATCTCGCCCACATTCCAGAGACATCCATGAGAGTTTGAGCTCAGATGATAATGCTGTTGGAACACTAGGTTTTCAGCAAGATGTTGATCAAGGATCAAAAGAGGTGAGGATTAGTGTAGAACTCTTAGTGAGCTTGCCAGTTCCTTTTAAACAAACATTTGAGCAGTTTATATTGAATCTTATATTGGGCTTGTTAAAGAAATACCTGTATTTAAGCAAAAAAGTACCAGAAGATGCTTAACTCTTTTTTTTTCAATCATATAATAAATAGATTGGTATGTTTTTATTGCACTTTATATTATTCTTGTAGTTTTGCATTGTATGATGTGTTATTGTGAGGAAATCTAGAATATTTTAGTAATGTAGAAATTGTGGAAAATTTATATTTGGGTAGTATGGATCACACTTCTATAGATGTAAATTCTGTGGAAAGTATGAGTTTTTTTAGTTGAAATAGCCTTGTATGCTTTTAATTGCAACTCCAAAAACTTTCAAATAATTTGCAAGCTACTGAATGTGATTCAGTCAGATTCAATAACAAAGAGTGACACATTATTGATTGTGATTAACACTCAGTAATGAGAGTTACAAGTTACTGATTATGGGTCAGATTCAGGAATAAGTTGCTAGTTATTGATTACGAGTTCAACTCAGTAATGAGTCACAGGATACTGAGAGTCAGATTCAGTAACAAATAATTAGGTGTTGAGTGTGAACCCATTAGATTCAGTAACAAGTCACAAGCTATTGATTGTGAACCCATTAGAATCAGTAACAAAGTTAGTCTGGTCTTAGTATTAAACTTATCAAAATGATTTGTCATATTGATTGGTATGATGAGTATCTAATAAAGACAAAAGATAATCAACATTTAGGACAAGAAAAATGGATTATGCATTAATATATATATTAAGGAGTCTTGGAGTTTATGTATTTAATTTTATTATTTAACCAAAATGTGTAAAATAAAAGCCTATACATCATTTGTGTGTATTAGAAGAGAAAATACTAAAAAAGTTAATTTTGTTACTGTCTTAATTTGTGCAAAATTATAAAATCATAAAAGTACTTGAAATTACTTAAACCTGTGAAATATTTTCCTGTAATGTATTGGAGAAAGTCCTTAAGAATAGTATGTTATAATAAAAATGGACAGTTATCAAACAAGTGATCATTTCTCATGTGAAAACAATCTCCACTTACAGTTTTTTAATTATTCATAAAACACGTGCCTTTAAAGTAATACCCCTTATCTTGTTTTCCTGTAGACCTGTGTTATCATTGACAATGTGGTAGTCAAGAAATACCACAGAAATGTTTGTAAACCAAGCTATTTTTAGTTTCCAAGGTTTGTTCAAATATTTATCTGTTAACTAATTATAGTCAACATTACTGTGAAACTAGACATTCAATAACAGAATAAATCTGACATTCCTTACTAACAAGAGTGTGAGAAAACTACCACCAGTTGATACACATCCAGTGTTAACTGGAAATAATGTAAATTCTATGGTATCAGTGTTTATCATGCTCCCACTGTGAAATAAAGCCAAAGTATATAATTGATTGCCCTGTTTACAGTATCTCAATATTGGATTGATAGTACTTGATGACAAACTTGTATAACAGGTACTACATGAAAAGTACTTGTTAACTTTTGAAGTTTGAAGATGTTTCGTAAATAAAATTTGCACTTGATTTTTTGTTTTGTTTTGCCATGGTCAGAAAGCTGGAAATTAACTGCAACATTCAGTTGAACTTTGCTAAACAAGGTTATTATCAACCACCAGGTGTGTTACAGAAGAATTTAATAAAGGCTTGGGATATGCTTACATTCTCTTAAGTGCTTGTACATTAAACGTTTTAATGGTAAATATATTAAAATTAGTTCTTTTTAGTTCGAAATTTCTGTAAAAATAAATGTTGATAGTAATTGTATTCATAGTTTGATGCATAGTGTGTTATTTCCATTTTTGTTTTCCAAGCAATGAAAAAGAATTTACTGGCTTACCTACTCATATTTTAAATCAGTTAGGGTTACAGCAAACCAAAATATTTTAAAGCCCTGACTTTAAGAAATCTGTGTGTTGTCATAAAAGGAGTTTCCAAAATCCTGTTTTGTTTGTACAGTTTTAGATGCCAGACAATATCATAAAAACATGTCTGTGTTCAGTATTTCTTGATGTAACTGCAGGATGTTTTCAAACTGTGTTGGAGGGGTTGTGTAATTCTAATGTCATTCAGCACAATTGGTTTTCAATAGATCTGTTTCTTTCATTTTATTAAAATTAAATGTTTATGAATTACAAATTTCTGCTGAAACAGTTTAACTTTCTATAGAACTAACAAATAGTTTAGGCTCAGCATGGCCAGGTAGTAAGGTGCTCAACTCATAATTTGAGGGTAGTGGGTTCAAATCCTTTTCACACCTAACATGCTCACCCTTTCAGCCATTGGGGCATTATAATGTAATGGTCAATCCCACTATTTTGTTGGTAAAAGAGTATCCCAAGAGTTGGCAGTGGATGATGACAATTAGCTACATCTTCCATCTAGCCTTGCACTGCTGAATCAGGGACAGCTAGCACAGATAGCCCTTATGTAGCTTTGTGTAAAATGAAAAACAAAAACAAACAAAAAGTAGGTTGTCTTGCAACAATTAAAATGTTACCATAACATATGGACAATATGGGATCATTTGGTCTTTCATAACACTCACAGTATGAGGTCCTTCAAGAACGACCGACTGAACCTACCCCCATGAAAAAAGTAAAAACTTAAGCTAGTTCATTATTTTTTTAGAGCTTCACTCCTGATGTAGCTCCTGTTATAAAAAGAAGGCTGTCTTAACTAAAACCTAGCTTGTCTTTTCAAATCTTCAGTCTTTTCAATAATTCAATAAATTATCTCGGTAAGGACAGTATGACTTTGACTATTCAAGTGAAGCCTAACTATAAAGAGATAATTATCTCTTTTTGATTCCACAATGTCTGTGATTACATCCTAAAGTCCTATTGGCTTTACTACCAGCAACAAAATCACTATCATAATGGCTTGAGTGACTTGTCTACAACCATGGCAAAGTCCATTTCTTCAGTCATGCTATTGGAAAGATTAACATTTATATTAAATTGAGATGCAGATTGCAGTTATTTAAGTGTATTAACTTGCATTTACTCTAATTAGAGATCATCTTCCAATTCTTTGTGCAACTTACTATTTGATCCAAGCTATTTTGTAGTATATTATCATACTGCTGAAAAATCTAAAAATTTATTGTAATCACCAATGTTTCTAATTGTACTCCTGTCAACACTATTAATCTAAGAGGAAAACTTTATCTCCTTATGTACTCCACTAGTAACATATGAGTAAACTCTTAATTTTGTTTTTCTTGCTCATCCCGTATTAAGTGTAGCTAACTGATCTTTTCCCAACTTTAGCCAGTATAGTTTTCTTAACTTTCTACATGGTACATTATCAGAAACCTTTTTTTATAAGCCTGAGTACACAAGCCCACACCCTTTCCATCATCCACATAAGTAGCATTCTTGGAAAAAAAGTTAAGAAATTAATAAGGCAGGATTTCCCTTCAGTAAATCCATGTGGACTTTTATGATATCATATTTCACTAAATGATTTTAAAAGGTTTTTTGGTTTTTATCTTATTACTATAGTTACACTGATCTATTTTCTAAGATAACTCTTACAACTTTAATAGTAGGGGTACCATTAACAACTCTCATCATCAGATACTTTGACAGTTTGTATTGAAGTACAAAAAATGAAATATTACATAATCTTTGGCCTGTATCTTAGAATGGCTGGTATGGGTATTAACACTTTTACTAATAAAGCAGAGAACAATGTTTTGACCTTCCTTTAAGGGTTTAAACTTCACTTTAAGATTTTACTTACCTTTAACATTCTGTTAGTTTGAATGCCATTGTCAACTTGCTGTTTCTTTTTAGTTTCCTACTTTATATTTCAAACAAATCTTTATCTGTCCTATAGTTCTAAAAGTCTTCCATTCTGTCAACTTGTGGTATTTGTTTTAGGTTTCCTCCTTTATATCTCTGGTAAGTTGTTTAGTCTTTACTGTTTTTTTGTAGTTGCTTTTTGCTATTCTTTTTAGTAATATTTGTATTTGTAATTAAAAGCAAGTATTCCCAAATGGCATACATAACCTTTTAACTCATCCTATGATTGGTTATATTGACCATTTGGTGTAGAGCACTATTGTGGCTAAATGGTTAGGGCACTTGATTCCCAATCTGCAGGTTGTAGGCTCCATCAAACATGCTTGCTGTTTTAGCTTTTGGGGAATTATAAAGTGATGGTCAATCCTTGTAGATAGCCTTCATTTAGTTTTTTGCAAAATTCAAAACAAAATAAAACTTCATAACTTGAGTTTGTAGAATTTCAATAACCTAATATTAGTCTCCCAATATTGCAACAATATCTTTTGTAGCAACCCTGATCATCACAATTTCATCATAAACATTGTCTGTGTGATAAAGCTGCTTATAATAGATGCCAATTAAACAATTTGTCCTTGATGCAAACCATAAAGATTCAACCTCTCTATTACCATTTTTTGTTTTCCCACCACATAATTTCAACAAACTTGCTTTTCATTTTTACAAAGAGCACTAAGAAGAGAATTCTGTGTCCAAAATGTTACTAACATTCTGTCTTGTTCTATGAATGGAGTGACAAATTGCATGACCATGCTTATTATAACATGGAAAAATAAACTGAAGAGTACTCTGAAATGGTTGTTGTATGATGTGTATATGCTGTTTGAATATTGCTGTAAATTATGTGTAGCAAAATGTACATGTGTAAGTATTTTTCAGTTTCTAAATGATTAGTTTTGTTCGATATGTAGACTAAAGTTAGAGTAAGTAATTTTATGCAAACATTTTCAATAGAATAGATCTGTGTAAGCATTTAGAATGCATGAAAATCTGCATGTTAAAAATGAAATCAGTGAATAAGTTTGTGGCTTTTCAAAAGTTCAGATATAAATTATGCTTTATGCATGTGTTGTAATTATATTTGTACACTAAGTTTTTGTAACTTAGTCTAGAAAATGTATTCTTTTTAGTGTTTTCTTATGTGCTTTTATTATTTTAAAGATACCATTTGTATTGCAAGGAAGATCAGAGATATAAATTAAAACATTTTACTTGAATTTGGAATGAATAGGTCAATTTTTATCTTTGTTGATATTCAATTAATCTGTTTTTATCTACTCTTTTATAATTTATAAATAGTGAACTCAAGATGTCTGCTGACTTGGTTACTATGAAACTAAACAATAATATTGTTAAATAAATAGTTTTAGTTGTGCCTATTGTTTAATACCAAATAAAACTTGAAAAGAATGGAACAAATTGTAGTATATTTTCATTATGTAGTTTATATGACCAGTGTATTATCCACTGTACTTTTTGTAGTTTAGATGGTATACCCCTGGTTATAGGTTTTCAAAATCTGGTTTTTCCTCTTTTAAAAAAATGTTTAGGAATATTTATTGTGTGAACCCTATAATAAATATCAGTCAGAGAGATTTTCTTTGTTTCTTGTTTCATTAAATTTCCCTAAAGCAGGCATGGATTATGTCTAATTCAGTTGTGACATTGCAAAATGATATTAAATGAAACAACAAAGAATACTATTTTCTGAAGGCTTTCTGATGAATTCTGATATTTCTGAAGAATTAACATTAAGGTTTTTTGTTTGTTTGTTTGTTGTTTTTTTTCTCTCTTTCCATAAAGGGTGATGTGTCTGGATCAAGTCAGTATTCCCTAAACGACTTTGACCTATTGCGTGTTATTGGACGAGGTTCATATGCTAAAGTCTTAATGGTTGAACTCAAAAAGACAAAGCGAATATATGCCATGAAGGTGATCAAAAAAGAACTGGTTACAGATGATGAAGTAAGTATTCATTTCTTTTCTGTTAACTTATCAGAAACTGAATAAATGTCTCGGAAAAGTGGTAATTTCCTAGATTGCATGGAAAGAATTATATGAAGCACTATTTCTGGATAATATACTAAGGTTAATAAGGAAAGTGAGTACATCATTTGTTGTAGTACTCTTTGTAAAAAGTTTTCTTGTTATGTTACAGTAGCATTGGTGCTGGATGAGAAATGTAGAATTTTATCAAAATTCCACTGAGTTAAAGTACACTATTTGTTTTTAAATAGTGTTAAGACTATTCTGGTCAACTGTCTAAGTTTAGGGAATGTCCATAATGAACCAGTTTTGTAGTGGTCTTTACTGAGAACATCAAGATGAATAAAATAATTGGTGTTTTTAAAAATTATTTTTCCACTAATTTTGTCTTTGTAAATTTGCTATTTTTATGAAATTATAGGGTTGTGTGTTCAATTGAAACCTATACACACTAGGAAACACAATCTTGCTAACTATAAAATAAAGAATAACTCATTTTTTATCATGATGGTGATAGTTAATGGTTCATGCTGAGAATCCAGTAATTTCTGTTGTAGGATATTGACTGGGTACAGACAGAAAAGCATGTTTTTGAAACTGCCTCTAATTATCCATTCTTAGTGGGTCTACATTCTTGTTTCCAGACCCCCAGCAGGTAAGTCTTAAGTTACGTAGAACTATCAGCAGTAAAATTGTGGAATTGTAATATCAGCTAAATACAGTTACATAATTTTCATTATTATTTAGTTACTAGTTTATATTAAATGTTTTG
Source organism: Tachypleus tridentatus (assembly GCF_004210375.1). Lineage (NCBI taxonomy): Eukaryota > Metazoa > Arthropoda > Merostomata > Xiphosura > Limulidae > Tachypleus > Tachypleus tridentatus. The sequence goes on from NC_134834.1 coordinate 144,026,106, forward strand.
ACTGTTATTTTGCTGCCATCTTCAGAAGGACTCTTCTTGGTTGACTGTTTGAAGCATATGTTTTGAAGTGAAAAAGTTCAATGTTTTCTTAAAATTTTGAACAGTAGTTATAGTGATTTTAATGCAAGTAGAAAGATGTAGTTCTGGTTGCTTAAGTACTCTTAAGTGGCAAAGAATGTTAGGAGTTTATTGTAGCTTTCAATAATAAAACAAAAACAAGTATACAATATAAGCTAATTGTGAGATGTAATTAAGTTTAGCTATGACTTAAAATCTTATTCCCTCAGCTCTCCACTGCTTAGAAAAGAACTATGCAATAGACAATACATTTATTGTATATCTATCTGTAAAATCAACATGTGCTTTCAATTACATGTAATTCCTAAAATTTATTTTAGTTTTCATTGAAATAAGCCTAGTTTTTAATGATTATATAATTAAATGAGACTTTTGAGAAAAAACTTTTATATTCTTGTTTTATTATGCAGTTGTCTTGTCCACTTAAAACTTATTCAACTTCATTTTGCATTGAAACATCTAATTGTTTCACTAAATAACATCACTTGTGAGATAAGACATTATTTTACACATTTAGGGATCTGTGAAGACATTACAAAAGACTTGGCATTTTTATGTCTACAAGTTATGATTTTCTGCTTTGTCTCGAAGGTTGTTTTTTGTTATCGAGTTTGTTCGAGGAGGAGACCTGATGTTCCACATGCAGCGACAGCGAAGATTACCTGAAGAACATGCTCGATTTTATGCTGCAGAAATTTGTTTAGCACTGAACTTCCTTCATGAAAGAGGTGAGGGGAAAGTATTGTAAGTATTTTGAAATTTTAAGACTGATATAATAAACATAGTAATAAACATAAAGATAGTAGGCTTTTCTAATAATAAAGTATTGGTTACTAAGGAGCGTTATTAATGACGATTAAACGATTTCATATTTTGATGCCATGTGTAATTATTGCAGTGAATGTTTTCTAGATGAGTGTTTTACACAAGTTTTATTGCTCTTATATTTTGCCCAATTAATAGTTGAAGAAAAACTATACACTTATAAAACAAATATCTTTGAAGTGCATTATAAAATTGTCTGTGTTAGTAAATAAAGATAAAACAAGAAGCTTATAAAGAGTGTTTTTATATATATCTTAATTATAAAACATGTAATTTGGCAAGTTATCTAACAACCATGGAAGATATAAAGTTTATGCTGTAAAAAACATTTATTGGAATTTTATTTTCATGCTTCTAGGTATTTCTTAGATGATGCAGTGCTACCAAAAATTGATCATTTGTAGGAAGGGTATGTAACAGCCCTTTCTCACACAAAATATCCATACATTCAGATTATGAACTAGATTCAGATTGAGAAATTTATAATTTCCAGAATGGGGATATCCCTTATGCTTAATAGCATTCAAAAAAGAAGGAATGTGAGTTAATTTGAGACAATAGGACTAACAAAACCTGCAAAAAGCCATTCTTCAACCTTGATAAGTAAAGGTCAGTTGCAAAAGCTTCTCATATGTTTCACAACACAATGAAGAAAATTCTACACCTGAAGAAGTGACACAACAGGTACAAAAGTAGTTTTCATAACATCTGTTCAACTGTTACATATCTCAAACGGCTGGAAAATGAAACGGGTGTTTGTGCTGTTTTATATAAAGACACACTGGTCAAGTTGCCAGATGCAGTATCTGTAGATTTCTGTTCAGTTGGTGTGTTGAAATGGGCACTGAAAAAATTATCACCCTTATACTCCAAATGGCTTATTGAAAGCATGGAGAACATGGTGGCATTCTTTTGACATGAAAAGCTTATGAAGAAACTTTTTGTAATGGAAACTATATTGCTAGGGTGTTACCATGGTTTTCATTTTCATGTTGGTTGCATTTAATTTTGCAGGTGTCACATTTAGTATTTTTTTCTTGAAAGATAAAAGGAATATTTTTTTTAATCTTGTAAACCACTTCCACTTTCAGTTGGACATTGTCTCATAAACTCTGTGCTGGTTTTAACTCTATTAGCAGATGATATAACCAGTTAATGGTTACTAAATATCGTAACTTACATAATAAAATAATCAAAATTTTTATTGTTTTAGGAAGCATGGTATGACTAATTATGAGTATGATTTTTTTCATCTAGATATAAATCATAATAAGTTATTCACAGCCTTTATTTCTATTTCTCTATGTTTCTGTTTCTGCAAATAAGTGAAAAGTTAGGAACAAACCATTTGATTTCATTGTATGGGGTGAAGTAATGTCATTTTGAAACAGATGTAAGGAAAAATTACACTATTGGCTGTTGACTGTTCTTGTTTTTGTAGCCAGTAGTATAAAACATTTTTTCTTGTTACATAGAATTTTGTGAGACTCGCTGCTTGAATTTCATATTTTTCTTATGACAGCTAAAGTTGCCATCTTTACACAACTCTCACTCTTGCCATATACCATTCTACAAAAGTAGTCAGATTTATTATTAAACTTGTTAAAACAGTTATGTGTTTGTGTTAGTTTCTTAATATTAGTAGCCTTTGGATGTTAATTTAAAGCAATTGTACAATAATTATGTTTTACGAATACACAGATATGAATAATATTAAACTGCTGGCCTGATATGTCTGTTTATAAAACTCATGCTGTCATAACATGGTTGTGCCCGATGAAGCACACAAAATTTGAGCCATTGTTATACTGGAACTATCCCCTTCCTTCTACATTTTGTTGTTGTGTTTTGAACCTGAAATCTGTATTTTGGTCTCTGAGATGATAGTTATTAGGCTGTATTTTATAAAGTAAATTGAAAAGTTTTATTCTGATTTTGTGTTGGAGCTAATAATTATGTTTGTATGTTACAGTTCAAAAGTTAATGTATGCATTTGTTTTTATCATGCTAATGATTTGAGAAGCACTAATGCGAGGTTAATAGTTTTTATGGTTTATTTTTTATCAGTTTTCTGTATTAATTGCAATTTTTTTGCTATAAATAAAACTAGAAAAAATCACCTGTAAGTTTAAATTTTAATTTGTTTCAGTTTTAAAGTACCTTACCTGCACTAATATTAAATATCAGTATTGACTGATATGGTTGGGTAATCATGAGAAAGCAGATCTTAGTGGTGTTCCTCTAGTCAGTTGTTTTGGTTTTATAAGCTGTTAGCCAGGCCTAAAGGTCAGCATGCTGGACCAAATAGATTTGGTTAACATCCCCTTGTAGAAAAATTATGGTCAACACTTTGGGGCTGTTGGTTTGTCATAAAAAATATCTTAATATTAACATTTAATGCTTTTACCCTGTTCTCCTTATACAACAAAATTGAGAACATTTAAATCATTTATGCTGCATTCCACATACCTTGTTTTGCTATAAGAGTTCACTTCACAGTCTTGTTTTTTGTTCTCTGGCTTTTGCTTGTCTCCTTTCTTTTTCCTTATTGAGTTTCAAGTTAATATCATCACTCATCAATATTTGGTTTATTAAGTATGTTTATTACCATGAGCTAATAAAATTATCTTTAAACCTTGAGTGTGGTGAAAAGAAATGCAAGTTTCTGAACACCCCTCAATTATATTTTGTTTTGGATTCCTTTAGAGATTGAATAGTTTATAATACAAATACCTGCCAAATTAAATGGAACTGAATGGATTCTTCTGACTAGCTGCTTTCCATCTAACTCACTGGTTTCCAAACTTTAACATCCTACCAATTTTCATTAAAATACCAAATCTAATGAATCCCCTTCCAAAAATAAATATTTTTCAGGGATTTTCTGTCTTTCTTGAATATAAATTATAAAAGAGGTTGATCTCAGAAATATAAAACTTGTTTTTCTTATGACACTTTTATTAGATGCTATTTATTATTATTATTTATTATTACATTATGAAAATAGCAACACTTCTACAATTTCACTTTTTGTAATTTGTGTTACCTAGATTAAGCCCAAATTTGTTCTTCCTCTTAATTTTAAAAGTAACATTAGCAGTCTATTTGCCTCTAAAATACAACAAAAAATACCCCTCCACTCACTTCACTTTTCTATTTCTCATGAGTCTTGAAGCTATAATTTACTTAGTGCAATGGATACGGGCAAACACTTTTGCTTCTGCCATTACGGATTTTTTTTTTCCATAAGCCCCCTGAAACATTTCATGAACCTTGAAAGGGTCAACGAACTAATGTGGAACTACTGCTCTAATTTATCATATCAAAATTGGTGATGGATAATGTGGATAGTACTTAATTCTTGACGCCCACTTGAAGCTACATATTTTGTAGAAGTTTTTCTGTTGTTTTCAGGAATTATATATCGTGACCTGAAACTTGACAATGTTTTGTTGGACCATGAAGGACACATTAAGTTAACAGACTACGGAATGTGTAAAGTAAGTGAATTTTAAAGAGTCATCGTAATGGAAAAGTACTTATAAATATATGTAGCACAAATACCATGAAGCTTTTCATTGGTATTTATTGTTAGTAGAGAAAAGAAATTTGTGTTTTGTGAAACAAACACTTTGTATCCTGTAAACTCATAAGTGACAATGTTTTGGTATTTTCACAACATTTCTAATCAAATAATGTTTAGACATTTTCACAACATGTCTAATGAAATGACTGGGTATTTTCACAGTTGTAATGGAGTGGTAAATCTTGTGCATTGTAAAAGTACTTTTATTTGTTACTCTGATTGATCTGAAATATTGAATTTTATCATTTCCCTGCATATTTTAGGATTCATTAAATTGCAGATGTGACAGTTGTTTAAAAAAAATTGTATAACACAACTTTCACCAAATGTCTTTGATTTCTGTTAATTAACCCTATATGTGTGAAAATATAAAATTCATGGGAAACAGAAATTCTGCTACATTATAATTAGTTCATCCTGCAGTTTAAGAAATAAACTATAGATAAATATATTTTATCAGGAAGGAATCAGGTCAGGAGACACTACAAATACATTCTGTGGAACACCCAACTACATAGCTCCTGAAATACTAAGAGGAGAGGACTATGGTACAGATATATTTACATAATTTTTTTATATTACTATTAGGTTATATATTATATGAGAATTATTATTCTTATGTCTTTCTTTGTTCCTTAGAGGTTTGGCATGGCCAGGTAGGTTAAGGCGTTTGACTCGTAATCTGAGGTTTGAATCCCCATCACACCAAATATGCTTGCCCTTTCAGCCATGGGGGCAATATAATGTGTTGGTCAATTTCACTATTCATTAATAAAAGAGTAGCCTAAGAGTTGGCAGTGGGTGGTGATGACTTCTAGTCTTTACACTGCTAAATTAGGGATGGCTTGTGCAGATAGCTCTCGTGTAGCTTTGCACAAAATTCACGTTTTTTTTTTTAAAGTAAACATTTTACTGTTAACTAGAAACATTATGTATAAGTCAGAATCATTTGGATCTACTCCTAAAACTAGAGAAATGTGTTGTTTGTTTTACCACTTTAGTCATTTCCCTGTTGGACAAGAGCATATGTTGAGATCAAAGATTATTTTTTAATTCATAGTGTAGTCTGTTTTTTGTTTATTTTTTTAAGTGACTGAGGTTGTATCATAGCTTACTAGTTTTATAATTTTTGCTTTAATTTTAGGTAATTGTCTTTAAAATTTAAACTTCTCACTTGTCATAAGGTATATAAAAGTTTTTCTGGGCAACTTATATTCCATGGTAGCCCATGATTTAGATGAGTTGACTTTCTTCAACCCATAAGGAACATATAGTTAAAATCCTATAATAAGTCTATGTTTTGACATTATTAATAATGTTTTCTCTAGCAGCTGGCTGTATTCCAGTGGGACAGCAATAAGTCTTTGGATTTACAATGCTAAAATTAGGGGTTTGATTCTCCCCAACAGAGCTCAATGTAGCTTAGCTATAAGGAAAAATACACAGCTTACTAATTTTGTAAATGTATATTTCTTATTTGTCTAAGAGTCCTTAGTCCAAACTTCTGACTGTATGCTGTCTAAAGTATGCCATTAAAAAAAAAATAATTTTTTCAATGAAAGAGATGATTTTCTTAGGTTTCATCACATCAAACTATTAATTGAGTTAATAAACAGAATTTCACATCTGTGTTCCAGTACTTTCCCCTGTCAAGTAAATATGTTAAAAAAACTAAGAATTAATTTCCTGTGTAGATTTCAGTGTGGATTGGTGGGCACTGGGAGTTTTATTGTACGAGATGTTAGCTGGAAGATCACCTTTTGACATAGTGGGTGCAGCAGAGAATCCTGATCAGAACACTGAAGACTTCTTGTTCCAAGGTTTGATGAAATTTTGTTATACTTATACATTTAATATAATAGATAAGCAAAGCTAATGTCCAATGACAGCTAATGTTGTATTAGATAAATGCCAGTAAAGTGTTTGTTCTGAGTTTTACCTGTCCTCATAATTATTTATTTTTCTTGTGCATAAAAAGATTACATGTGTAAGGACTAATAACTTTGAAATCTCTATTTTCTTTGAAGGATTATTTATATCAGCACTATTTGTCTTGTAGTTACTGTTACAGGTGAACTTTTGTTTGGAAACTTCTTTGTGTTAATAACACATTTTTGACTAACTAAGAACAAACCATACACATGTTATTCTTCAAAGCTGATACTTCCATTATTAATATTACGTTTACTTAACATCACGTTATAAAATCTCTCTCCAGTGATCTTGGAAAAAACCATCCGTATTCCTCGTTCAATTTCTGTTAAGGCTCAATCAGTTTTGAAAGGTTTCCTGAATAAGGTGAGAAAAGTAAAAGGATAAGTTGTTTTTGGATTTTACAATTATCAGATAGTCATAATCTTAAACAAAATATAAAAATGCTTTTTTTTAATTTTTTGCCTTCATTGACTTGTTTTTATACTTTAAATATAAAACACCTGTTTACAGGGGTGTCACTTTGTCATATGTGATCTTCTCTTTCACAAATAAAGATTTTTAGTTTCAGTAGCCAACGAATTCTGAGAATGATGCATTAGGGTTAAAGCAAAAAGAAAATGGATAAAAATATATCAGTCACCTAATCACTCATGTTGAATTTTCAGTTTGTGGTTTTGTTGTTGTTGTTGCAAAGATACATAAATACACACAAGTAGGACAAATTGTAAATGTAATTCATTTTAAGATTTACAAGATGTTTACAAAAGGCTGAACTGTGCTCACAGTGATGTTAGGCTAATTAGGTTCACAGTTAAGTGATCTTCAAAAAATGGCTGAAGAAATGTGAAATAAGAGAAAAATGTGATTGTATGTATACTCTCTTTTTACTGATGTTTAACGTGCTGTATTATTGTTTTTTTAAAACCTGTAAGATAGGTAAATTAATGCATATTGTTTATTACAATTTTAAAATTATTGTGCACACACAAAAATCTGGCAAGTTTTTGTAAACATGCACAAAAAGATCTGAAATTTTGATAAAATATTTCTACTAAATATTTGTATCTGAATGCAAAGCAGGTTTCATCTTAAGATTAAAAATACTATTCTAATGGGTGCTCTCTTCATGAGCAAGTAGGTTCTTTGGATTATTTGGTGAAAAAAGTGAGACATCCTGTCCATGTAATACCTAATTAATTTCCTCAGTAAAAATTTACTTCAGCCAATTTCACTTGTAAGCCCAGTTGTTTAAAGTTTTCCACATAAACTCCAAAACTAGTGAAGACCTAATACATTGATAACATTTAAAAGAAATTTCGTTGACTGCTAACAAACCTGAATAACTTACTGATTAGCTGACAGAAGCATAATTCTCTGACTCAATCAATGATTCTTGTATTTATGCTGAACTCTATTTTTCCAGGTACTGGAAGTGCCTAGATTCTAAGATTGCTTCTAGATCTAGTTTCATCATCATGATTAGCAACTGCCTTCAACTTAGTGTTAATATTTCATTTGCAAAACCTTTAGCACCTTCTAAATAAGTATTTTTTTTAGTAAAACCTAAAACCATATTTTCTCTTTTTCTCTACCCTAACATTATTGTAAATCATCAGTGTAAAGTGAAATGAGAAGTTGAAGAATATGGTATTAAATTATTATTTTATTTCTTCTTTTAATGAATCATTTGCTAGATTTTTTATCTTTTATCTTCATAGTTTCAACTGTTAATCTTTTCACATCTGTTTTATATTAATATTATTGTTCTATTTTTGGTATTTTGAATCACTATTCACTGTTAAAGGCAGTTAGTCAGGAAAGTGGGCAAAGTATACAACTGTCATGAGCAAAACTGTTGCCTCTCATGTTACTCTGTACACTGAGGGTGTATAATTAAAGTATTCTTATTTTCTCCAAGTCATTTCTTGAAATAAAAAATTTTTGTAACATTTAAATATGTATTAGAAAAAAATTGCTATAATGTAACTGGTTTTCTAACTAAACTATGAAGAGGTTTAAAAATTGTATTGGCTGTTCTGAGATGAACAGAAGCAATCACAGATTTAAAAAAAAAAAAAAAAGTGAAGCTAACCAAATTCCTTCTAAAAAGAAATAACTGTAACAGGATCTATGTAGGGGGGAGATGTTCTTTCTATTGGTTACAAACAAGTCCTTCAAATAAGGGCACATGGTTTTGAAGATTCCCTCAAAGCTATGATCAGATAGGATTTTCACTGGTGGGCTTAACAAATAGAAAAGATCAGAAGCTTAAATTTAGACACCAAAAGCCATGTAAAGGGGAAAAAAACAAAATCTGAAAAGGAGAATTTGGCAAGGAAACGCATCACACAACACGGAGAAATGCAGATTAAAAATTTTAAAATTTTCCGTTATAAATTAAGTAATTAAAACTTAGCAAATATAAAACATTGAACTATAAATTGTTTCAATGCCAGGTTTATTAACATTAATAATATGGTTGTTTAATTAAATTTTAAATGTAACTTTTGACAGCTCATGCTCATACTGATCTAACCAAATGTGTAGATTTCACTGTGAGCTTTCAAGTCTCTTACCAGAGCCTTCATTGGGCAACAGTATGCTGAATAAAACTAATTTCTGTTAAGAACACACTTTAAAGACTGGCACCCTAAGTCACAGTCTTAACAATCCCTGCCATCTGGTGTTTTAAAGTTCTTAACCTGTGTACAAAACAATGAAAACAAAATACTACAAGCATACAATTAACAGATAGATGAACTTTTACTGAAACTGAAGAATCAGACCTATTTTTTTTTAGTAGTCATAAAACAATAAAAATATCTTTATACGCCTTTGTTTAAAATTTATTAAATCTTTTGGTACACCCTGTATGTCTATTAGTCACGAATATCACCAGATTTGTACTGAATAGTCTACTTGTAGATATGTCAGTTCATTGTTGTTATGTGTTTAAAGACCCATTGTGTTGTGTTTCTCTGTAACTTTAACATCTCATTGCATCTTAATTAAATAAAATTTTCTTAATAAAATAGGTTAATTAATGCTGTCTAGTTTCAATATTTTTAATATAGCAAAACAAACAAAAATAAAACAAACTGGAATTACAAAAATTATTTGTTATGTTAAGTGCTAAGTAAAGTATTTTGGTAAAAAACATTTAGAGAGATGGACCTTTACTCTCGATGTGTATTAAAAAAAATTTCAAACCAAGGTTTTGCCTTTGCAACTTCCTCAGGGTTAATATATGCAACAGTTTGGTATAAGAATAGTCATTAAATTATAATGGTGCTTGTAATGTTCTATTTCTGGAGTCTGCTGTAATGTGCATCTAACAATACAGCTATATTACATATATAACTATTTTATGAAATATAAAAGAGAGACCACTATGTTTTATGATTAGCTATAAAAATATAGATAGAAAGTAGAGTATGGTAAGAAAATAAGTAGGGATGATACAATGTTTATAAGCGGTATTAAAAACAAGTTGTAAGACTGTCATACTCCATAGTAAACATGTGTTAGACTAACAATAATGGTGTCAAGGTATGGTATAATGTGTTGTTTTTTGAATGGTTGTTTAGTTACATGTACCATTCATTGTGTTTATTTTTGGAAATTTTTTCATTGATGAGAATAGGTTTCATATATTTTCTCTTTTTAAAATCTGTTTGTGATCTAGAGACTTTAATAGGGCTTTCTGTGGTTGAAATTCTATTGTATAGAAAGTGTTCTGCTGGAGCAGTTTTGTGTTGATCATACATATACAATGCACTTATGTGTTCTGAGATAGATGTGTTAAAAGGTCTTCCAATTTCTCCTGTATATGCATCTCCACATGTATTTCAAATGATTTGAATAACTACATCTTTGTGCATGATTTATCCTGCTCTGTTTTCTCTGGTGTAGCATTGTTTTTAACATATATTTATAAGAATAAACTAAATTCTTTCAGTGTTTTATCTGGTTTTTATGTTGATTTTCAGTTGAGATTATTTAATGGCTTTACAAATCTTGGTTGTGGTTGTTTATGAAAGGAATGTTCATTGTAGTTGTTTTCATGCATTTTTTTTTGGGGGGAGGTTGCTGTTTGCTTTTTTGTGATTTGAAAACATTTGATGTAATACTTGGGGTATTCATTTCATAATACTGTTTTCAAGCCAGTTTGTACTGTTTGGCATGGTGGAGTTTCTTATTATTCTCTTTAATTCTTCTGTTATTGTTTTCCTTTTGATTCATTCTGTAATGAAGAAACATTCTTTGTTATTAATGGATCTCCATGTTTGTTCATCTTGAAATTTTAGAGCTACTGTTGTGTAGTTTTAATGTGAACATAATTGAGAGGTGGAAGTTTAGGAAACATTAAAACTGCTGTATTGTTTCGTTTCCATGATCCTATGTCTGAAATATATTATTGATTTATTTGTATCACACTTCTGGTATTAAATCTGTTTTTTCTGTTTTTTCTAGTGTATGTATAAATCTTTATAACAAATGCAACTGTTTTAACCATTGGTACCCTTCCTTTTGTTTGTACAAAGTGTCGCCAAATTTAAAATAACTGTTGTGTAGAACAAAATCAAGAATTTTAAAGTTATGTTTGCTGGGAAAATGTGTTGATGAAGTGAAGCTAGTGATGTTCCTGTACCTTCTGTGGGTTTGGATGGGTGTGATGCAATTACAACAAGGAAAATGAAACTGGAGCAGCACATTTTGTTTGTGTATACAAGTATCTTTTCTAATAGCTCTCTAGTATTGTGTTGTGTGATGAAACTTATGTTGGGCATGGGTTAAATAGTTAGTGAAATAATCAGGATATGGTTTCTGATGCAAAGTCATCATTGATGCTATAGGTCTTAAAAATAAATTTTGTTTATGGTCTTCAGGGAGTCTGTGTTGTTCCAATATATGTCTGTGGGAGGGTTTTAATTTCTGTAGCAATTTTTCCACCAAAATGCTTTTTTCTTTTACATATTTAAGTATCTTTTTGGTTTTTTGCTTGTCTTTGTTGGATTTTTTATTGGAAGTGGTTTGATAATGTTCTTCTATTTTACCTTTCTCACTGATTTTGGTTAAAACTACAAAACCTTTCCCTGTGAATTTCTTATGATTAAATTGTCATTTGTTCAGAGATCTTTTATAGCTGCTGCTTCTGCTGGTGAGATTTCATCTTTTCCTTGATCTCTATGTGTAGTTAAGATATTTTTTTATCTGATGCCATCTGAAGATCTTTTGTTCAGTGGCTGTTGATACTTTTGTGAGTTAAGTGGGTATTTGTTGATTAATTGGTGAATCTGATTATATTCTTGGTGATTTGTAAATTTTATTGCGTGTTGGTTGGTAGAGGATAAAACATTGTCTGGGGTATCATTGTCTTCTATAGTTTTGTGCGTGAAGCTTTTTGAGGTGTTTGTTCTTTTTTGGTTTCATGATGTTCTTCCCAACAGACACTACATATAGCTTTTTCAAGTGATATTAAAATCTCCAGATGTGTATTGTCTAAGTTTTCTACTTAAAGTCAAGTTGAGACCTTTCATCAGCAGTAACATAACATTAGATTGAAGTTTTATATCAATTTCTATGATGACTGTTATTTTGGAACAATTCTAAGTCTCTTCTAATAACTGTACAACATTGCTTTTGCTTTTATATGCTAGTAGAATCGATAGCTTATTTAATTTGTATTTAATTAACTGGATGTGTAACAGTAAAACTACACATTTTAATTTCAAAGTTGTTGTTGAGCTAAAATTTTTATTAAATTTCTAAGCTTAATAGGTAGGAATTGAGTAAAAAACTGAACATTAACAATTCCAAAATTATTGGAAATGTATAGTTAATTATAGGATACAGTTAGAACATGTCTAAGACCTTTAACTATTGTTCACCTGTTTATTAAATTGACATAATACCTTCATTCCCTTGATAAGTTTACCACACACAAGTATATGTTGCTTCTGTGATTTGAATGACATGACTTGTGTACTATATAGAATGTGTATGAATGGGTAAATGTGTAAGCTTCTCATTTGTAGGAGGTGTCTTAATAGTTCATTGTCTTGACAGAAGTCGTATCCAAATAGGTGACTAAGAAGTGTTTGTTACAGTTTCCTGGTGCCAAATTTAAATGTTAGTTTTCATTTCAATATGTCTTGGAGACTGGATATTGGTTCTTATTCTAAACATTCAAGTTACTGATTTTTATCGAGTAACCTTCATTTTTATCTAATGATATTCATAATCAAGTTAAGAAGTATCTTTATGAATACATTAAACTTAGATTGTATGACTACTTTTTATATAAAAATTTGAAAGTATACATTCATGAAGTTTTTAGAGGACATTCTTTATCTTGACTGGTTGTGGTTCTTAAGTTTCTTTAGCTCATTTGCTCTTAACTAGGTTTAAAACATATTTTTTAATCATCACCATTGCCAAAGAGAAATGTTTGGTTTTTGAACTATATATATATTTTTTTGTTCAAACTGCTAATTGCAGAAAAATTGTTTTAAAGTAGATTAAAACAGTTTTATATTGGTAAATTATAAATTAGGAATAGTCCTCTTTTTTATAATGTTTTTCACACACTGCTTTCAAGCTATACCTGGTGTTCAATGTATGCAATAACCACAACTTAGTTAAATGTGAAGTTTTGTACTTAGAAATGAAACCAGTTGAAGAAGTGATGTATTTTTTCCCCCAGTTAGAAGATACTAGTCTTTAATATATATACATGCATTACATATAATTAATTTATTAAATGAGCTATTCCATCTCTGTTCATTATAAGTTTGATCTGTGTAAGTAGCTTGCTTTGAACATAACTTTAGACTATACAATCATGTATGTTACCTTTATATTTGACCATGAAAGTTCTTCAGAGTATAAGGTAAAAAAAAAGTTATTTATAACACAACTGCTTTGGGTGCTTACATCAGCTGTAAGTGTTTGCTGTTCTTAGAATTTGACAGGAAGTAGGCATGACATAGCATGTGCATTTAAGTCTTAAAGAAGCTGACTGTACTTGCTGCCATGCTGTCTACAGTGCTACCTCTATCATCCCATCTCTAGTGTTCCAGGATGTGATTGTAGCTTCACTTGGATACCTCCTATCTTTCAGACACAGTGATCTATATATAGAGTTGAACTCATCTACTGTCTGTAGTTGGAAAGGGAAGCAAATTACAGTATCATTGTACACAAACCGTCTCTACATTTTCCCAACTACATGCTCCTCTTGTACACAAGTACCTGTTTCAGAGTGTAGACATGAATCTAGTGTAAAGTTGACTACACTATTTCATTTCTCTAGGTTTCATATTAGAAGATGTTTTATTATTATGCATTGAGTTAGAATTTGGTTACCTTGCTTCGACACTTGGTGTTAGGAAATGCTATTGAGTTTTATGTATTTTTGTCTCTGGTTTGTGAAAATAGTAGCTTATATTAGTGAGAAAAAATATTCCATTAGTTTAATTTCTAGGTATTTAGTTTTCACTTCAACATAAGTTATTAGACTTGTATTCTTTTTCATTTATTTTAAACATTACTACTTTCACAGACGTGAGAAGTTCAAAAGAAAATTATTTTCTTATTCTCATTTTACTGTATCACTATATACATCAAATTCCTCTCCATTTTCCTCATTTGAAGTAAATTAAGTAAACTCTAGATCACAGGAACCCAACTTCCAACAAGGCTTACTAAAATGGGGAACTTGATTGATACATCACTAATGGTCTTCATATTAAAACTACTTGGAATATATCAGTTATGACAAGACTCTGTGTTGAATAATTTTAACAAACTGTATTTGGTTCTTTGATTTTATTCATCTCACAAACTTCTATGTACCTAAATGCTAGTAATTAAATGGAGGTCAAGGTGGTAATCTTTACTTGGTAGTTTATGATCACACCAACATTTATCACTCACACAAACTCAAACTTTTGCACACCATCTGTCTTCTTTGTTTATTTGCAAAGCCATAGATGTTAACTTTCTGCCTGTACAGGAAATTACCTCCTGTGAGAAACTTGCAAAATCAAATTTAGTTTTTTTTGGTTTTTCTGAAAATTTTGGTAAAAACACTCAAATACTGTAGTCAGAGTAATAATGAGTGGCAGAAATATCATATATCAGATATACTAGAACTACTGTAAGCCAGCATTCTTTGCTTTTGATAGTGACAGCATATTCATCATAGTGATAATGTCAAATATAGGGATGACTTAGATTGCAGTCATTTATGTTAAAAGGACTGAAGGGGATTTGTTCATGTGTACCAACACTACAAGGTATATTTAACAATAATTTGTACTTATTACTTCTGTATTCTTATGGCATTGGCAGTGCATAATATTTGACACATTTTTGTATTAGAACAGTAACCTTTATGGTATCCAGGCAACACACCAGTGACTAATATTGAGGTTTTTGAAACTCTTTATAAGGACTAAATCTTTTTGTTGTGCAGAAGTGTTTTTGATCAGACTGAAAGAGAAAATATTTTATAGATTTGTTTAAAACCTTTAACCTTAGAATTATTAAACAAGTCCTTAAGGACTTGTATTTGCCTTATAAACATTTTTTAAACTGTATCTTCCAAATAGGTTTGTGGGTTATGACATTCCTAATTCTAAAAAAACTGAGCATTGATTCGTTACAACTGTTTAATAAATTTTGCTTTGCGAAGAAAACAAAATTGAGATGAAGTAGTTTAGGACTTAGTATATTTTTACAGATTATGTAGTTTCCATAAAACAAAATACAATCTTTTTATATGATATTTATATGAATTTGCATCTTTTACAAGAACCGACACACAATTCAAAACAGAAATCCACCGAAAAATCACCCATACTGGACTATACATTCCTTGGGACTCAGCACATGAAACAAAACAAAAACTCAACATACTAAGAAACCAAATAAACACAGCCATAAAACTATGCTCACCAGATAAAATTAACGATGAATTAGACAAAATAAAACAATACAACATCAATAAGTTTCCCCCACAAACCGTAGAAAACATTATACGCACACACCTAGACAGAAAGCAAAATCAACCAACTAAAGTAAATATATCTCACGAATCAAAAAATCACGAAACCATATACTGCTCTATACCATATATTCCTGACATCAGCAAACAAATAACCAACATTTGGCAAAAGTAGTAACAAAATATGACATTCCAGTTAATACCAAATTTATTCAAAACCAGGCACAAAACTGAGGTCTATACTATGTAAAACTACACTGACAAACACCACACCAACATTATTTACAAAATACAATGTGATAACTGCCACGACTTCTATATTGAGAAACAAGTAGAAAAATTGAAACCAGATTCAAAGAACATAAAGTCACCTTCACACGCTTTGAACACTGCAAGTCAAATAAACACAACATAACCATAGAAAACACTCAAATACTAAATAAAGAAACAAACATAAACAAATGCAAAATTAAAGAAGCCTTACTTATACAACAACTTAAACCCAAAATAAACCAATATAAAGGAACGCCTTTATACCTATATTAATATAATAAAATAAATAAAATTATATATTCAAACATCTAACACCTCCCTCTATATTCCGACACTCAGTTACACAACCCCTTTTAAACATGTGGTCAGCTTCCGGTCAGTTACCTCTTTCTTTGTGAACCTGACGATGACCGAAGAAGGTTGAAACGTTGTTCGCTCTTCTATGTAAAATATTTTCTCAACCCAAACGAGCCGTTTTTGCATATAATTTTCTCAACAAGTGGGTTTCTCGACATCACTGATGAATTTGCATCAGTAAATATTTCATTATAATTTTTTAAGAAACTCCTGAAATTGCTTACCTTGAGTTTTATTTTCTTACGTCCTTGTAAAACTTTCTTATAAAGTTTTTAGTTTTATTGAGTGCTCCCAGTTTTAATCCCTTCACAGTCAGTGGTATACAATAAAAAAATCACTATCACATCAAAATTGTAAGCAAGCCAACTAGATGAACAAAAGGTTTAATTTGTGTTGTTTTACTTTTTGGTTATTTTCTTTGCCTATTCAAGTAATTACTTAAGCTAAAATGATCTAATGTTAAACACAAGCTAACAAACATGGCTAAGTCAGAAAATTTAAATTTGATACTGTCAAGTCCAGAATGATCTAAACCTACCTCGTTGTTTTCTACAAAACACATTTCCTGTTATACATAATCCATATGAAGTATAAATTGATAAACCAAGCTTTAAAAACAATGTAATTGCAACAGTTCAAATTTGTTTATTCTAGTAATGTATCAAGTTATGACTTTATTCTGATCTCTATGTGACTGTTTTGAACTGTAAGTTGTACTGACTTGTACAGTTGAATAGCTCATAGCAAATGACTTTTATTAAGTGTTTTGATTATTAGTTCATGTAGACAATTACATTATACCATAAAAGAGCCTAAGTAATGAGTGACAAAGTGGACCCAACTGGGAATGTTAATGACAAACAAATCTCAAACGTAAAGCAAATATCAATGTTGCAAATTGTTCAAGGCAGTTATTTGTATTGTGAGTAAAAACATCAAGCTATTCAGTATGTTGCAATATATGAATGGTATAAAATCAAATTGGTGACTTGGGAGTTAAGAATTGTGTGGACTTCATGATCCCTTTGCTTTGAGTTGTTGAAATGTTAACTGAAAACTATAGTGAAGAATGATTATCCATTTTTGGTAACAAGGTTTTGTTAAGAGTTTAGTGTTTTTGGTATCTGTTAACACACAGAACACAAATTGGAATATCAGGGAATAAACTTTAATTCTTATGTTGACTTCAGCTCTGAATGTGTTATATATATATATATGGGATAAAGTGTGGTTTTGATACGTGTTTAATATTTGGAGAGTGGTGTAATAAGTCCAACTGTATTATTATTTGAAGTTAACACAATAAAACTGAATTCTGAAGTAAGTTTGTGTAGATTGTGCTAGAAATGTTTTTGTAACAGAACATGGAACACAACTAAAGTATGGTAATATTCAAAGTTCTTGGTATAATTCATTTCTTGTTGAAGTTGCTTCAAATACTAAAATGTCAATTATCGTTAAAACTTGTATACTTGATAATGATCATGCCAGTGATTGAAGTGTTGCATCTGTTTTAAAAACTTACTAGGCTTACTTAATGTAAAAACTATAAATTATAATAAAATATACTTTATCAGTAATTAAACTCAAAATGGAACTATTAAAAGAATGTTTTTTTTTAAAAAAAAAAAAAAACTTTCAGAATCCAGCTGAACGATTGGGTTGTCATCCTGAATCGAGATTTATTGATATAACATCGCATCCTTTTTTCAAGAGCATTGACTGGGAGCTGGTGAGTATACTTTATTTTTTGGCCTTCCAAGTGTTATATGTAATGTTTACAAAGCTGTAAGTTGTAGTGTAATATTTGTTAATGAATATTTTTTTTACTTTTAAGTTTGTATAAATGTTTCACATCATGCTGTAGCTGGAAGCTAAACAAGTCACTCCACCTTACAAACCAAAGCTAGAAACTGATAGAGACTTGGAGCACTTTGATCCTCAGTTTACAAGTGAACCTGTGCAGCTTACGCCTGATGATACGTAAGTTTACATTGTTTTTGAACAGTTCACATTCCAAGTCTATGTATTATATCTCACAGGGATACTGTATTGGATTAATACTTATGCTTTTTATGTAGCTTACTAAATTACCTGGTAATAATTAAATGGAATCTTCTAATTTCCATCTGAAAGTAAACATTATAGTTTTGGACAGACAGACATAGAAATATCCCAGTAATCTTTTTTTGAAAAAGTATAACTGGAACTAAATGCTCATAATTAATTTATATTTTTGTTTAAACACAAATATTTATCTAAATTAATTAAAGATCAGACTAAACTAATTGAAGAGGTAGTTTGCATATTGCATGGGCCTTGTCAACATGAAATTAATTTAGAGCCATTATAGGCTATTAGCTGGAGTAAAACAGTGTAGCCTTAGATTCGTGTGCTAAAGGAATTTGTGGTTTATAAAATGTATATTATGTTATTAACATTATGTGGTTTTGTAACAAGTTAATATATAATGTAAACCATTATATGAACTTCTATATAATTCAGCATCAAACTTTCATTGGAACTTGTCTCCATTGCATCAAGTGATTTCATTTTTTTAACCAGTTATTTCTATTTGGGAGGAGGGACATCTTAAGGTCAGATTCCCTTATGTTTATCCTGAACATGAGGCTCTTTGTAGTTGGCTGATTGACAGACAGCCAATCAGTAGCAAAATATCTTGAAGCCAAAGGTATCCAAATGTCTCAGTGCAAAAATTTCTTTGTGTGCTATAGCAGATGGTTGGAATGGGTCAACATATAGTTGGTCTTTAGATATTTCCCCATCTATTGTAATGATGTATGATTTTCACCCAGCTGCTTCAAATTTGAGGGAACAGATATGTTCTGTTTATCAGATATTTCATACATGTGAAATATTTAGGTGCTGGAGACTAAATTGGACAGATAGACATGATGCCAATAAACTTTGGAGGAAAGCGAGTATATGACATCCTCAAGATTGTTTTCAGAAATTAGATGTTATTAGAAATTCATATATATTACAAATATATTAAATGTCAGATTCCAAAACTAATTTAACACTCATAAACTGTGTTTGAGTCAGTTTGTAAATTATCTGTAATTTTCTCTTGTAGGAAACTGGTTTGTACTTAACTGATCTAATCATATCTACTATAAACACTTGTATGGTAGTATTTGTCAATATTTCATGAAATGACCGGTGTTTTTGTTAACCAAGTAGACTTTGTAATTTTGACCCTACCTTGCAGCTATCATGTAAACATGAAACTATACATTCTATAACTTTTAATCCAGCAAGTATAATTTCCTAAAATTTGGAAATTTCTCAGTAAACATAAGTTTTTGTTAATTGAGTATTTTATTAATGATCTGTCACTGAATTTATGGAGTCAGTATGAATAAAACCATGACTAGTCTGACTTTCAGATGAATTTCATGTTAAAATTAAGATGCTTTTATAACCTTACACCTGAATGAAGATTAAAAGTGTTTTGTCTTTTTAGTTTTTTCAGTTACATTTTGTATTTTATCTGTTATTTTCTCTACACTTACACTGTAAATGTTAAATCTACTTCACAAACCACGTAACCACTACGTAAAAAAAATCATTCTAGAATAACTGTATATTTTAACTGAAAATCAGGCTTATAACAGTTTACATTTGCTTTATTTAGTTTATATTTTTTGTTATTTGAACCACGTATAATTAATAAATGCACTTAACAAGCTAGACATCATCGAGCAAATGTATAGTTGTTACAATATTGAATTATCTAACACGAGCTGTTTGTGCACGTAGTTAACACAGAAGTTAATTTATTGCTATTTTGTCTTTAATGTTTTGAGTTTTCTGAACTAGTATATTAAGTTTCTCATTTCTTCCTTTTAATTACTTTTATTTTAACAGAAAAAACGTGCACAAAATAAATTTAGTTCTTGCATATGGGTCTTATCCTTTTTGTGCAAATGAAGATTTGAAGTGTCAATAAAAGTTAAGCATAATTTTTTAATGTTCTGTTAGTACTTGACTCAATTTTTATTTTTTTAAATATTCAATTTAGAACACAAAGAATTCAGTGTTCTATAATTATAATTTAACCATCAATTTAACTGAGCTATAAGTGCATTAAAATTATTCTATTAGCTGGTTGAGTTTTGATTGGTAATAGAAACTGTGAATTTGTACACTAAATATTTCAAAGGCTGCTGTGTGGATGAACGAGGATTATAAGTAAATTGATATATAAAATCTTCTGTTTCTAATAGTTATAAAAATGTAAAAACTAATATCAGAAATAATTTATATTTTTTGAAAGATTGTGTCATAGGAAGGTATGGCATGTGGGTTGAACTTTCCTGTTTATATCTAAGTAAAACAAGGGGACTAGTGTGTGCAAAATTAAATTATCTTAGTAATATCTATAAGGTTGTAATATCCATTCACATTCAGAAATTGAAGTAGGAATGGAAAGATTATCTAAGTTACACAGTTTGGAGCAAACAGTTGTCGTGACACTGAAAAGTAAAGATTGAGAATTTATTCAAAACTTTTCTTTTAAAACTAAGAACAACCTGATAATAAAATTTGATATACTTAACTATGTTTTAATTCCAGGTTTATTGATGTACATTGATAATAAAGTAATGTATTTAAATATTGAAGGTAGCTGTAGAAAAATAAGTTGTGGGGTGTGTTCTTTTACCTACCCATATCTAGAGGGTTAATTGATCTATGATTTTGATCTAGCAGTAAACATTGTGAATACTTGTTTTAAAATAGCTCAGTATACACCAGAGAGCACATATACCTCTCAACCATTAAGGGCTAGGACTCGGGACCAGCCAAAAGTTTCATTTGCTGTTCTTATCTGTACATCATGTGCATAACTCTTTACTAACACGTTTGTGTCTAATACCTCGTAATTATTAATAAAAGAATAAAGTAATCTGGTTTCTTTTTTCCCACACGTAACTCTTGTTTCCTGAGATAAATAATTTTATTTTAATGGACTGTTTGCTGAATAGACGAAATTTATAGCATCAGTGCTACATATGCTTCAAATCTTATATAAATACAGGTTTATTATGGTGAGAAAACAGCTCAAAACATTGTACGTATGTCATTTAAAACAGTCAAGGGAGAGAGGGATATGTAAATTATTTTGGCCATGTACTTGATTAATACCTTGGAAATAGAAGGGTTAAAAATAACACCTGAATCTAAAGTTTGGTAGTTGCCAACTGTTGCATCATATGTTTGCAAGTCTGTGTTTAAACATTAGGAAGAAAAAAGTTTTAATTGAATTGGACATCAATTGCCAAGTTCAGCTGTATCTGAAATGAAATTAATATTTTTACTTATTCTCATTTGCCAATCTGCCATGAGGTATCTTTTTTCCATCTACACAAGAAAGATTTAAAATCTTTCCTAGTGTTTATTGTCATGTTGTTGACAATATCTTCAAAGATATTAAGTAACATTTTTTTTCCAGTTTAATTTTAAAAAAGGATTTGTTCCTTTACTGACTTTCTGAAATGAGGGATAGTAGTTTATGTAATTACTTTGATTACCAATCAATTATTTTATTGACACCTTCTCATGTGAATATTAACCATTTCCCTGCACTTGTCTGATGTTTTAGACATGTTTCAGTCAACACCTATGAAAGACAAGATATATTGAACTTATAGTTTTACTGATTTGTCTTGTGCTAAAACTTCAGTAATATTAACTGCATAAAGTATTGTTAAACTTTAACAAAAACAAAATACTGTTGCCTTGTCTGTGAAGTTAACTGTAATTGCAGAACAGGCAAGGCCTACAGATGAAAAAACATCAAGATGTTTATTAATATAATGCTACAGCTTTTAAACAAGTAATAATGAATCACTGTTATTTCATCTTGTGTAGTAAATTTGTAACAAAATTATTACACAACCCACAGAGAATGCTTATCAGTGAACATTTTAACTGTTAGTTTAAGATCCTGTAATTGCGTTTTTGTTAAAATAGTGTAAAGGATTTCAAGGAAAATAAACAAACTTAGGAGCTTACATCAGTTTTGTATTATAGTCTCTTTACCAATAAGTTACAATGAGGTACGAGAGATTCCTGAAAAAATATTTGGCAGTTAATGACTTAACATCTTTTTTTGTCATTGATCCAGACTTTTGAAATCCTTTGTGATATATCCTGTTATACAACTCTTCACTGATGTGTAATGACTGAGTGTGTCATATAAAAACTAGATGATTTTGTTTATCTGCGACTTCTCTTTCACAACTGTGATCTTATTCATGGGATTGATATTTGAATAGCTAAGTAGCTTGTAAAAGTGACATTACAAAATTAAAACATTTGACTCCAGAAATATCTCATTCACCAGATTTTAGGAATTTTTAACTGTTCTTTCTCAGCAGACTCCACTTTTTTACCTTACTTCTTGCAAAAGGTTATACTTCCTATTTATTTTCAATAATAGCAAAAGTTTTTCTACTCATGTGATTATCTGTTTTTCTGCTTCACTTCATGTAATAGGCTGTACCTCTGCATTACTTCCTATGATTGGTTGTCTTTTGTTTTACTTCATAAATTTAATGTGCCATATCTTTTTACTGTGATTGGCTTTATGTATACTACATCATTTCCTATGCCTACTTTTTGTTTTACTTCATGATAAACTGTACTTTTTACCTTGTTTTCTCTGGTAGGTTTTACTTTTTAACCTTTTAATTGGCTTTACTGTTTTTTCTAATGATTATATGTCGTGATTAGCTTATGTAAAGAATAAAGTCATCTCTCTGTTTCCAATAAATAATTATGTAAAACCACAAGAGTGGTCACACGTGAAAAAACATAGTGTCAACTAAGATGGTGAAATGTAAGAGATACTCTTGAGTAATTTTGTAGGAACTTTAACAAACAAACTCTTAGAGAGCTTTCATTTTCTGCCTTGGTGACTTCTATCAATAACAGTGCCAGTTTTTTTATATATAATTCCTACTGAAACATGGGGTTTTACCACAATTTTAATATGGAGTATCTTTAACTATTCAATTTTTGATTGCTACAAATTTCTCTTGCAGTATTAGTCATAACTGAAATAACACTGCTACAACTGAGAAAAGTAAAAGTTCCTGTATTTTTATAGCTTCTATCCTATTTTTATCACTTCTAATCAAGGTTGCAAAGGGAGGATGTAATCTTTATAAAATTGAAATTGTTAAAAACTCGCCCAAAATCTCTGCCATGGGAGAGTACTTGTATGAATATTAATTTAACTTTGGATTGATGAAGTATTTTGGACTTGTATGAGCTTATATTTATTAAAATCCCCAAAAAGTGAATCTACTTTTTTAGGCATGTAATCTTTTTAGTATATTCAGATTTATGTACATATATAATTAGAGTAAGTATACCCAAAAACAATTCAAAATAGCCTAAAACACATATGGAGACAGTTGTTCAGTAAAACTTGGAGATTTAAATTATGCAAATAATTTGACCTAATTTGCATATCTGACATCACACTTCCAATATGGCCACTATATTTGATAAATTTGTAGTTTATTCTTTTTCCTTCTGATTTGACCATTCAAGAACGTGTCCTACCAAGCTTAAACCTGAGAGGATGTGTATCTTATTTTATGTCTTGTTAGACACACTTTCTCTTTAAAAATATCTTAAAATTCCCAAAGACAAGGCCCGGCATGGCCAAGTGTGTTGAGGTGTTCAAATTGTAATCCGAAGGTTGCGGGTTCAAATCCCGGTCGCACCAAACGTGCTCACCCTTTCAGCTGTGGGGGAGGTATAATGTGACGATCAATCCCATTATTTGTTGGTAAGAGTAGCTGAAGAGTTGGTAGTGGGTGGTGATGACTAGCTGCCTTCTCTCGAGTAGCTTTGTGCAAAATTCAAAATCACTAACTAACCCAAAGACAAAAGTGATGAGTTAAGGCAAGAGGCCTTATCAAAATGACCTCTCATACAGATCACAATCTCATTATTTACCAATTACAAGTATTTTCAATGGCATAAAACTTTCAATTTAACTAACATTGGCAATATACTTTGAAGAATATGATGTATTTGACTGTATTTACTCAGTAGGTTGAAAAAACATCAAGGCTGCAATAAGGTATTGGTTGCTAAGACAAAACATTTTCTAAGAACTGTCTTTCCAAGATAAGGGTGCATCTTTTATGATGTAGTGTCTTACAAGGTATTAGATATGGTATGTGTGCTTGTGCACCCACCTGTACTAGCAATGACAACAGGTATATTGTTATTACATCCTGCATCATCTCTCCTAAAAGCTTGGACCTTTTAGAAATGGGAACCTTAATCACTGTCAATTTCACCATCATCACTTGCTTTCACAGTTCCCTTATCTTTGGCATTACTGCTGTGACTTTCTACATTGGTACCAGTCATAATGTTCAAAATCATCAGATATTTTAGATTCAGAGCCAGAAACATTGTGAGCTTGCTTAAATTCAATTGCCTCTTCAAGTGTGAAAATACTGGAGCATTTTGGTAGAATTTTGGATCCATTTTCTCATAACAATTACACAATTTTCATCTGCAAACAATGCTTTTTTAATAGCAACATAAGACTAAGATCATCATCTGTACAGATTTGGGCTTTGTCTATTGATTTTGTGCACTTGAATTACATTTCTAGAAGGAAATTCATATTAAGTTATATGTTTATCATATGGTTATTGGTGCACTTCATGGATTAAAATTTTAATTTTTTTTTGTATTGTTGGTGCATAAATTTTGTGTTTATTCAAAATATTTGATTTGTAATTGAAATTTAAGTTAAAATGTTAAATTTATTTTCATGTAAATAATAAGTACATGTGTACTGTTTAAAGTACTCTGCCCTCTTATTAGATTGACATCATTTAGTTAGTCTAAGCCCATACAAATCCAGTGACTTTTTTTGTGTAAGGTTAAAAAAAAAACTGAGACCAACACTTCTTTGTCTTACTTTCTGTGACATGTGCTTCTTTCTGTCTTAACTTCCATTGATAGGAACTTACTCCTATCAAGACTTATTGAAATATATCACAAATTTATTTTATATAAGACTGAACACAGTGTTACCATTTTGGTTTCATCATTGTCGTAACATGAAATTACATATGGTTAGTGTCAGCAGGCAATTAACATTAGTAAAGTATATTATTTAGGCTATAATGTCATCTAGTGTTTAGTGATGAATATGAAGTAATGTTAACATTGTTTAGAGTAATTACAGATTTCAAATGGTTACTTTAATGTCATATTTTGTTTGACAAATAAGAAATGTGTGATTTAATCTTATATTTATAGTAATAATGAGATATTTGAAATGGTATATTTAACATTGTACTTAGAATAATGATTGATTTAATGTAACAGTTTTGTTTTTGAAAAACAAACTCATGACTGAATTATGATTATCACATTCACTATGCACTGTAAAAAAAAAAAAAAAAAAACTTGTTTTATAAACAATCTTCAGGGTGGCCCATAAGTCCCTACCCATCCATATATCTTGTGTATCCAGTGTATCTGTGTGCTGTCACCAGTATTCTTGTGCTCATGTATCCACATACTTGTCACAATATGCTCTTCAAGTGTAAATGGGCTTACGTCGGCCATATTTCTCTGAGAAAAAAAGAAACAAATTTATAATATATGCATAATTGAATATAACATAACATATGGATGGGTAGGGACTTACGGGCCACCCTGAATATTACAAATTATTTGAAGACAGTTAACAGTAAGATTTACACAATATTTTAAATCAGAATTTAGTATTGATTGCAGTGTCATAAAATTTTGAGCTATTTTCCTAGTAGCTTAAACTTTGGTTAGTCTAAATTTTTTAACTGTTTAGTTGAACTTTGCTGTCGTACTGATATTTTCTGTTTCTCCTAAACAATACAAATTGTGTTGCATCTGAGATAGAAACACTTCAGTGTTATCTCAGTACACTTCCATAATGTTTGAAGTAAATAAGCCACTTGTATTTCTTGAGGTAAGTGTAAACTTCACCCTAAATACTAGTTTGCTTATGAAGCAGCTTCACTCATTGAAGCAGAATTTATATGAAGTTGATTACAAATATTGCTTTCTTGAAGGAAAGTAATCAGTCATTATTAAATAAATTATGCCAGAATAAAGAAAAAGGTTAAATTTATTTTAAAAAATGAAGCTGTCTCAATAGCACAAGAGGTCTGTTGAACATTCACTTCTTGTCGCTTGTCAGCCCACACCAAACTGTACCAAAATAACCTTCAGACATACACACGTCATGGGCCAGACAGCATAAACCAAAATATGCAGCTTACACATTCCAACCCCCACTGGGATGGTTTTATCACTGTAGGCTTATTATAGCTGGCAATGGAGGTCCTTGTATAGTCAACTCTTGTTCTCATTGCACTGCTTATTCAGGTGTACACCAGGTAGAGCTGTTTGCTTAATCTTTCCAAAAATACTGTTCATAAGTTTTTTTCTGTGTGTAGTTTTGTAACCAGCATAGGATAAGTAATTTTTAAAAGAAACATTTTGTTGATTTGTAATACAGTTGTGGTAAAAAGTAATGTATTAAAGTCAATAAAAGATCTTAAATGAATTGATTGAGACTTTATTCAAGAAATGTCTAGAATTTACATGAAAGAGCTGAAGAAGTTGACATTGAGCTTTAGAGAAAGACAAGAACAGAATAAACAAAAGTATTGTTAAACTTTTGAGGTGATATTTGTAAGGCATGAGAAATGTACTAATGTATTGTGAATTATGTATATAAAACTTGGAAGAAACTTGTGTGTAAAGTCAAGCTCAGATACTTGTGTGTACTTATATGTAAACAGTATAGCTAAAATAAGATGCATATACACACAATGTGTATTGTATGTTACTGTCTAACTGCAAAAATGGGAATAAGCAATATAAATGAAAATTTTGTGTACTTGTGCATGAATAATGTGTTAGTTGTTGCATATTTAATCAGTACTGCTAATAGTATGTATGCATTTGTGACTACAGAAATATAGTGACCACTGTTTCTGATACTGGAATTTAGTCTGAGTAAATCCATTTATGTCATCATTCTGAAGTGAAGATAATGACACTGTTTCTTATACTCCTGTGCAAGGAACAGAATTTAGTTCAGTGAAGGAAACTTTGTTTGGCATGTCCATATACAGGAAGATCTGAAATAAAAATGCCCTTGAATGTCTTGCAGCATATACTTTCTCAGACTGTGTAAGTATAGTGTGAGGAAGAAGTGTGTGCAGCTGGGGCTGTTATCAAGGTCATCTTAGCTTGGTGATTATTACCACATGTCATGCTGCATACAAATAACCTTTCATCAGAAAGTTGTTGGAAAGCAGCTTGTGTCAGTCACAAGTTTAATCAACATATACCAGTGATAAGGCTTCCTTCTTAATGATTCTGAATGTTGCAGAAACCTTGTGCTCTTGTCATAAACACAACATCTGCACTTTAAATTAATTCTTACAATATTTCTCAAAGATTCAGGGCCACAAGATTTACAGTATGAGTAACAGAGCTGAGTGATTAATCACTGTAATTAATTATCTGTGAGTATCGTTTACATTAATGTCAAGTAAAATAGTTTAATTAGTGTTGTTTTTATTTCAATTGTCCATGTGATTGAAATATTCCTGTCATTTTCAATTATTTTAAAATTGTTCAGTTTGTGTTTCTGATTATTACAATTTTGATTAATCAAGTAATGTTTCCAGCATTTTAATCAGTTATCAAATTCCATGAATTGATAACAAACTCCCTATGAAAGCTACCAGTTATATCTATAATGCAGTATATAACACATCACCTGTACATACTATACTGCTAAAAACAACTTAAGCCATAGCCAACAATCATGTGTGTGTTGTAGTATATAACATAACCACCAGCTATATCTATAACATACTGCTAATAAACAACAAATCACATTCCACTAATTAGTAACAAACACCATAGCAAAGTCACCTGTATCTATAATATATTGCTAACAAACACCATGATGTAGTCACAAGTCGTATCTCTTGTATTACATAACACAGCAGATCACAGGCACCAACCATATCTGTACTGTATTACTAACAAATGTCGGAATATAACCATCAACTATGTATGTATTACTAACGAACACTAGGATGTAGCCACCAGTCATATCTATACCATATTGTAACAAATACCTTGAACAGCTGTTGGCTAACTGGGTATGTCACTAAATTTATTGCAAGTTGCATGGATAAAAATGGTACACACTGTATAGTAGCATGAGGGTCATATACATCACCACACTTGTGTGGTTTTGATCTCTTGATGGAGCAAGGACATGAGACCTTTAAAGAAATGTGATAATCAGATATGGCTAAAATGCATGTTTACTCTGATTTTTTGTTAGTGGACAAACTTTCAAGTGCTGTTTGATTACATTCAGGCTTGTGTTATATCTGTTCGTGTTTGCAGAATCAACACTTCTCTATTTACTCTTAGCAGGCAAGAAAAATTTATTTTCAAGTTTCTAGCTTTCTGTTCTCGTTATTTGTTTGACTTGTAATGTTGCTTTCAGCCTGTGTGAACATTGGAACGTAACACTGTCAGCAACAGTTTTTACTGCAAAATATTTTTCAATTTAAAACAATTAACAATAAAAATTTAATTAAATTACACTTTTGTTGGTCACATTGGAATGTTTCAAACACCAAAATTTGGCAGTAAAAATAATTGAATAAATGAAATACTGAGTGGGATTTGAAAATTTGTTTTTCAAAATTAAGTATTTGTTGGCTGTTGTAGTTTCTGCTTTATTTCTGTAATTTCATTGTATTGTGCGTGTCTTTATGCATAAACACTGATCATTCAACCTTATCACCTTTTAAAGTCATAAATTAAGGTAAGCATAACCATATACTTATTATATGGTAATAATAACCTGCTTCAAAATACTTGATGTTAAATTTAGAAAAACATTATTCTAAAGCTGAGAGAGTAGTGATAGAACACTAAAAGTAGAGATTACAATATTTGAACTTTGAAATAAATTGAGTGAAAGAGGAAGAGTTAAAGGCAAAACTGTCAAAGTGGAGTTTTTCATAATGGTAACAAATCAGAAATGTTCACTTTGTAGTACATCATATGTTAGTCCAGGAAAGAGACTTAACCTGGAAACACGTAAAGTATCATTTACCTGAAGAATAACAGTTCATTATAAAGAAATTTGTAAGGATTATTGGTATGAACCTGTTCGTGATGTGAGAAAAATTTAAAAATTACCAGTATGACTTTGTTAATAATTTTAGAAAAGTTTTGAAATTACCAATGTGACTGTTAGTGATTTGAGAAGTGTAGAAATTACCAATATGACTGCTAGTGACCTGAAAAATGTGTATAGATTACTATTATGACTGCTAGTGATCTGAGGAAACCATACAAATTATAAGTACAATTTTGTGTTGATATATAATGTATGTGCTAACAGTTGCTGTGCTATACATATATTAATGAACAAGATTTGGGCTAAATTGTGCTGATAAAAGTTTTTGACTACAAATTTATGTATTGTTGACAGACAATGTTATGATTGAAAATATTCTACCAAAACTCAGACATTAACATTCACTGATTTGTACAATGTAAGTTGGCACAGAGAGCGAGATTTCTCCAACTGTAGTGTCATAATTCAGTTGTATGACAGGATCTTAACTTTTGAAATAGCTGAGCCCAGTCTTTGCAGGAAATTCTGTGAATTTGTTTTGATATCCTATGATAGATGCTTGTTTCTTGTGAATATTGAATTTACTTGAGCATGATGATGTGTAAAATATTGTACTAGTCAAGGGCAGATTTTTGGCACTTCCCCAACATACTAAATGGCATTAAATATGTTGGTGATAATGACTTCATATGTAAAGCTTGCATATCAGCCTTAGTATATGTAGAAGAATTTCATATGTTACAACACAAACTTCAACTAATAGAGTCTTTTACAGTAGAGAGTGTGAAGAAATCAACATTAAAGTTTGTTCACCAGATTCATTGAGAATTTTAATGACCAAAATTTATCTATATTAGTTTCCTTCCAGTGAACAATAAAGTATGACAACAAAGTAACATAGATAATTGTGGTTCTTGTGTATGTTTTAAGAAATCTAGAGTATTAAAATTAATCTGTATATATTATCAAATAACAATATATGTTTTCATCACTGCAATACTGTCATGAATCAATGAAATGTAACTCTTCAGATGTTAAGGTTTTCAAAGGTGACAATTATATATTTTTTTTTAAATCTTATCAGCATTGCTCAAGCATTATACTAGAATTTTCAAACTCATCAAAAAAACTGAGACTTACAAAAAATTAATTAATCAAGCATGCTAGGACTTTCAAAATTCTTCAAACATACTAGAATGATTTTAAGACTTATCACACATAGTAAAATGACTTCCAAAACTCATCAATTGGATATGAGGAGTTTCAAAACTCATCAGTAAAGCATTACATTCTAGAATTTTCAAGACTAATTAGTCAAGCAGTGGTGAAAGTTATGCCAAATGTATTCACTAAAATACATTTTAAGTCACATGAGTACATCCTTTTGTTTTTAAACATGTGTACCAAATGTGAGAAGTTGAAATACTTTTTGAATTATTTCCACTGGCCTGATAGTTAATGCAATCCATTTCACCATATCAATCATGTCTGAGATTATAGTTTATAGCTAGATATTTTTAATAACTAATAAAGAAAAGTGCAAAAATTAAGTGTGATGTAGGGATGGTAAGGCCAAAAGGTACAGAAACAAGGTTGGCATGAGTACACAAAACCATTCAAAAATCATTACATTAGAAGCCAGTAAATAGTGAGTCGATCTTGCATAAGCATGTGGTTATCAGCCACTGTAGCACTATATAGCACTTATCAACATTATACTTTCATTGAAACCTGAATTCATGCAATTGTCAGAATTCTTCATTTAATTGTAGATAAAAGTGATTCTTGGAAAGATTTGACTATTTGTGTAGCAATTTTTGTATGGGTTTGTAAATTCATCCCCACCTTGTTTCTGTACTTTTTGGCATCATCATCCATACGTCATTATTAATTTTTGCAGACATTTTTTGGTTACTTGTTTCCCCTCTTCTATCTTGTTTTTTTATATATATATTTTTTGATAAAGTAGGTTGATAAATGGACATTTGTTTTATATTTTATAATCCAACAATAAAGGTTCTACGTTTTATTATTCATGTTTTTATCACAACACATTTATGAGGAACACAACAGTGCTAATAATTATTTTGGAAAGATACTACAGTAAGTGAAAGTTAGGTTTGAGGTATAAGTTTTTAGTAGTCCTTGCACTAAGTTTGTTTTATGTCATTTTCTGATTTTATTATTTGAAGGTGAGAAATGTGACTCATGGTTTTTTTTATGTAATATATGAACTAAAATAAGTTATGTCAAATGTTCTTGGTACTTATTAAATGGAGTAATTGTTTTTCTGTCTTTGTTTTCACAGAAAACTTATTGAGAAGATTGATCAGTCAGAATTTGAAGGATTTGAATATGTGAATCCCCTTCTGATGTCACTGGAAGACTGTGTCTAGCAGCTGTCATATAATTTTAGGTTTGGAGAAAGATGTTGTCCATATTTTCATTCTTCAGAAAGCCAATAAGGGCTGTTTAGTTTCTGTTCAGTGTCTTCTGATATTTATTTGCATTCATTTTCAATATTTTCTGTAGTATGATTTATTTTCTTACTTACCAATAAGTGCCTTTGGTAATTTTTCCTTGTGTATAATCACCGTGTTTACTGTGACAGAGAGACAACTTGCTTGTCTTCTCTGTTTACTAAAGTGAAATGAAGTAAATTTGTGACATCACTTCCTTTTTAGTAAAGTGGAGTAAACTTGACATCACTTCCTCTGTTTATATTGCTTAAAACAATGAGTAGTAACTATCTGTGACATCACTTCCTGTTATTCTTTGGTCTGTCAGGAAGACAGTTTTTGTTAAGTGCACAGGACAGGCATGATTGATAAGGCTGTCTGTGACATTACTTCCATATATTCATCTAAATCAAAGAAAATGGTGATGTTTAACTGTAGCATTACATTTTTTTGTTTTGTTATATGAATCAGTTATATTGTCCAACAACCAACTATTTTTGCTCACTAGCTTTAACTAGATGGAAGACCTTGTATAGTTTTCATCTTCACAAGGCAGTTTGGGTGTGTTTAGGAAATCTTATTAACATTATGAATCACTTTCATAAATTTCCTGGTTAGCTTTAAGGACCTTAATGTCTTGATTTTAGGCTTAATAGTAAAATAACTTGAACTATTGTAACTACAATATAATAGGCTTTATTGGTAATGCTCTTGTTTCTCAGTAACCAGAAGTTCCCATTTTAAGAAGTGTTTTATAATGACCACTGAAAGTGGAAAAGCAATTAAAGAATTCAAAATATCTGTTTCATTATAATATAACAATTTCTAGCTTGCTGTTCCCTACATTATTGCAAACACTGGTCACTAAGTTATACCACTGACAGTTATTCTATTTTCCTTTGTAGGTTTTAGATAAATAAAATTCTGATCAGCTAAGGCTAAGAGAATGATAAAACTTGCAGTGTAGAAAAAACCATAAAGGAATATTTCATAAATGCTGATTGCCACAGTAATTATTTATCTTTAAGAAGTTCAAATATTGTATTATATGGAAAGAAAACATTTCTTTATCTTTTTTATTAAATGTGAATTGAATATTAAGATGTCATCACCTTTATTCAGGTAATTGAACTTATTAGAACTTGAAGATTAGATTTACCTATACTTTTCTCTTTATGTTTCTGTACTTTCCTATACCTTCAGAAATAAAGATTAATGAAGTAAACAAAGGTATTAAAAATAAATGAATCTCGTTAACATGATATGTAATAAAAAACATAAGGCTTGTGGAGAAATATTGTAAGTTCAGTTATAAACATGTAATTGAAGGAATAGCAGCAGTGCAAGGTTCTTATGTTTATATTCAGGTGTAGACAGGCCTAACAAGACACCAGAAAAAAAATTCCTGGTGGGCTCTTTTGGAAAAGTGTGTAATGTTATGACAGATTTGTGGGGCCCCTTCTAGCTTTTTTTTTTTTTTTTTCACTAAAATTTGAGAGTCCAGTCTAGCCCCATTTATATTTAGAAAAAAGAAAATTATGGACAGAAAAAAAAGCAGCTCAATGTAAAATTAGTCTTAACAAACAAAATATCTCTCAGTTGGTTTTTACTAAATAGGGTTTAATTCTTACTTAGCTAATAACACTAAGGCCTTTAAATTTGTGAAAGTTAATGGTAAATAGTATCCCAATACTTTCTGAAAATTAAAACTTAAAACTTTGAATCTACTGTGTTAGAATAAGAGGGATCTTTTATAGTTTTTTACATTTATTAAAAAGACTAATTAATACCATAAAATAGTACACTTAACAGAATCCAGTTGTGTTACTTTCATACTGAGAAACATACTTCTCTTTGTAATGATTTCCTCAAACAATTTTTTTATTTAACATTCATTCTAACAATAAGTATTCCTCATGATTTGTTGGTGGAAATCTCTAGTTTTATACTCTATTAAATTGCAAACATTTCTTCAGTTTCTTTAAGGTATCATAAAAAAAACAACTAGCTTTTGAATTTGTTAAATGTCATCAGCTTAAACACTTGGAGTGTATTTTTGTGGATTTTGTTTTTTGGTGAAGGATTTCATTTGTGGCATCTAATCAAATATTGTGGAACAATATTTTTTATTCTTGTAAATAACAAATTTTGTTGCTTATGGCTATTGAAAGTCTTTTTGTATGTTTAGTTTTCTGGTTATTAATTAAAAGCCAGAAAGTGTTTCAGTGTAGCTCATTAATATTATTAATAATTAAATATTGGTTTAAAAAAACACTCAAAGGAGAAGTTTGAAACTCCAGTCACTTCCTCATTTGAAACAAAGTAGCTTGTAGTTGTGCCTTCTGAGCTGCTTGATTCACCTACCATTACTTATTGGTTTATGTGTATTTGAACATACAACTAAGCTGATGCAGTTTGTTATTAAAATTATTAGTGATGAATTACATTTTTATAAAAGTTCTGTTTCATTCACCTTTTTTAATTTAATCTTGGAAATATTTCAAAGATTCACAAAGTATAATCTCAAAAAAATTGAAGTATATTGTTTAGAAGAGCAACTTACAGATATGTGGATATGTTCACACATTTACTTCACCATAATACAAGCAAGGGTGCTAAATAGTTCAGCATAGTGCAGAGTAAAAATATGAATTTTTCATTGTATTGGCTCATCTCCAGTTTCTTTTAGGGTACTTTACTTTCCCAAGAAACGTAATGGGACAATCGGTAAAATCTTGTTGTAACAAATTTTTTATATCTTCAGAGTAATAGGAGATTTTTGAAAATATTTTCTCTGATTACAATTAAATGTCACAGGATTTTATTATTTTGATCCATTAAATACTAAAAGATGTATGACTTGGAACTTGTTCTTATGTTAATCTGTTTTTATTGATTGTGTTGCATATCGATGAAACACGTTTGTGCTACTTGGATGGAATTTTGGGTTCAAGAAGTGCATTGTAGGAGATTTTGAGGTTTCCAGTAGCACTTGTGTAGAAAACAAAACCACATTTGAAGCAAATACTTTTTGAAAATTAAAAAATGTGCAGTGAAAGTTTATCTCTCCCATTTTCATGAGGATACAAACCCAGTAGTTTGTTTTTACTGGAATCCCTTTCACGATCCTAAATAATAACAGTTTATATAAAAAAAATTTTCCAGAGTTCCTGTGGTATCTAGGTTTAATTAAGACTTTCATTGATAATCAGTGAATAATTTTTTTAGTGCTTATTTTTGGAGTTATCAGTAACGTGTTTTGTAACTTGTAACAACATTTTTAACTTAAATCTTTGACTAAATATGAATAAAAACGTCAAGATTATCATTGTGTGTTATGAAAATATACATACAACAGTTATATGCTGGATTTTAGCATTGTACGAATAACTGAAAATTTCAATATTTAACCACTGTTATGTACCTAAACATGCCATGAGCATCCAAGGCCTGTAGTTTTGAGCAACAACCATTGTCATCAGCTCAGTAAGGCCCATTAAATAAAGTTCTGTATATCTTTAGAGTGGAGTGATTTTGGTTGGTGTTTGTCTTTTAAATTTCTCAACCTTTATGTATTTCATATACTTTTTAATAGATAAAATGTTTCAGATTAGTTTTTTCAGTAGTGTGTTAACTCGTTTCTGGGTGATTATTTATTGCACTAGAAATAAGATCCTCATTTACTTATATAATGAGACACTCTAGTGTTGAACTGTAAAATTTACGTAAGTCTACTGAATGATATTAATACTAATGATTTGTGTCAAGTTGAGCTTGTAATGGAGATAACAAATATATATAATAGCATTTTGATCACAATTTCAGCACCTGTCTTCAGATATATCATTCTGTGGACCAACTTATTTTAACTTGAATAGACATTTGATAATTTCACTGAAAGTTTATAAATTGGATGTGTAAAAAACAAGAATATGTAATACTGATAAACAACTAACCAGGTATTCCTGTTTGCTGCTTTAAACTAATATATGCAAGTGTCAACTGTCATAAACTTAATCTAAGAAGAAACAGAAAAATTGTGTTACTTTAATGAAAATTCATCAGTTGGTTATTTTATTGAAGTGGGTTATTTAAGTTGAACTATTGGTGTTTAGTAACTACAGAAGACTAGTTGAGTTGAAAAAAAAAGTTGGCAGAATGCTGTTGATAAATAAATTACAATATTTTTCCTTGGAACCATTTCAGCTTATCTTATTGTAATACCTTACTTCAGTGTTATCAGCTGATTGGGACTTCACCAACAAACTCATTAAACACAGTAGAACATAGAACTTGTTTGATACTGATTACTGTATTCTTAAACCCAGACCAACATACAATTGTTAGAATAAACGATGTTTTTCGAAAACTGATTTTTTTTTAATGTGCATGTACTCTTTTAGACAGAAGTATTCTATACTGAACAAGTTCCAGGTCTAATTGAATCAACTAAATCAGATGCTAATTCTGAAGTCTTTGTATAAAACCTGTTTACTTCCACTAGCTCAATCATAAATTTAATGGAACTATGTACAAATAGTTAGTCAAGAGTGGAAAATTAAATGTTAAATTTGTTTTTTTGTTTTTCCTTTTTCATAAATAATTTTGATATTTTAACATTTTAGTATCAGTCTGCTTGTAAAGGTGTCTGGTGTTTATAGGGCTAAAGTCATTCTGTATATTACTTTTGTCAGTTGGGACATTCTAAATGTGTGGATTTTGAGAGATTGGGAAAATCTATTTACAATATATTTGTTCCTTTGTGAGGTTAGAAATACATTAATTTGTGTGTGTAAATAGAACAACCGGTTTAAAATAATTGATTTAGCAAGGCTTGAGACAAACATTTTTCGTAATTTATTAAATTATCCTGCAATATTATGCTTTAACATGGTCTGAAATTGGAAATGTTTTAAAAATGTCAAAGACTGAAAAAATGTGCTCATAAAAACAGTCAACACAGCATATAGTTAATTATTGTACTCTACTAAAAATTGTTTCAAATGTAAGACATTCTCTTCATAATGCATGTGTTAGGTGTATAAGAACAAATGTGTGTGTGTGTGTGTGTGTGTGTGTAGGTAGTTACACCATGAGATATTTCAGCTTTGACATGCGATATCTAACACATGATTTAAGTTTGTTTTTTGTTAAAATGAATAAATACAGCTATTTTAACAGTTATATAAATCTGATATTTAAGTTGGCAACTAATAGTTAAGAATTTTTGCTGAAAAATATGTTGAAACTGGAAAAACTAGAATTTTTTTTCTAAAAACTACAAATGGTGAGCTGTTACTAGAGAAGATTATAAGTGGTCAGTTGTTACGACAGTGGATAATTGTAACTCTAGAGAGCTACATTGAGTAAAGGATCTTTACTCCAACACAACTAAGAATATGGTCGATTAAACCAGGGGGATCAATAGTTATATGTAAATTTGTTTTATACTTCGGATATGTATCATTAGTTACCGTGTATTGAAGTTTTCTTAACTGTATATGATGATACCTATTTTATTATCTTACCTATTAGACTTACTAATTGTTTCGTTATTGCAGATGGTATGTGAACTTAAAGATAACTAATACAATCAAAACTGCTTTGTGTGTTTCTCGTATGTATATTAAATAAATAGGTGTAAGAATATAAAGAGTTTTTCCCACTCAGTATTTTTATGTAAATTTAAGTACCCTGTACGTATTATGATATCCACAAAGGCACATCTCAGCCCTTTAAATGTTAACGTCAGCAGGTTTAAGATAGGACTCGCAAGTCATAACATTTGATGCATGTTTGGAAAGCATTACTCATACCAAGACAGCATTTTTATCTATTTGTTTCATACTTTGATTAGAAACTCGTATCTCGAAAACAGTTAATTTACGCATTTCATATTTCTTCGTGTTATTCGGTAAATAAAACAACAAAAAAAAAAACAATAGATTATACGTTAGATTTTCGGCGCCATTTTTTATTTTTTAGTGCAAGATTAGTTTTCATGTAAAAAAGTAGCCCGTTCTCTTGTGAATAAAAAATATGGCAGGAAAAAATCTTACCTAAATAGATGGTTTGTAATTTTGATTTAATGCATTTAAATACCAGTTGTTACTTTTGTGAATGATACGTGTATGGTTTATCGCAAAATATCAATAAAAGTATGAAAAGTATTTTAGATAAATAAAATTTCGAAATAGGTTTTCATTTTTTAAAAACATATAAAGTAGCCTTGTTATATATAATGTTATGGTTTGCTTAAGATGCTTCTACATTCCATGTTGTATTATATAAAGTTAGATTGTTAAATTACCATTAATTGTATCACCCTGTGATATTTGTTCTTGTATACAACCCAACATGACATCCATAACGTGGATAACGTGGAATTTTTTCGACTGAAGTAACTTAAAATGGCGAGCTTCAGTGTCAATAAGTGTTATGGCCTTTTAACTGTGTTGTTTCTTGTCATTTTATTGATACACATCTGTTGGTATTTGATTTATGTTTAGATATACAATTCTTTAAAAAATCCGTTTTAATATTTTGTTATTTACGTGGAATTTGTAAACTGAAAAACTATATGAAGTTTGAAGGGAATGTTCCTTTCTCCTCCTCCTCCCCCCCTTCATTGTGATAAATAATTCCAAACTCACGTAGCGAAAATGAATGTTATTGTGTATGTAGCGCCCAATATGCGCACCTAAGGCATGAAATAGTTAACAGTAATCAGCACATAAAAGTCAAATCTTTGTTTTATTCTTTAGGTTATGGATATTAATTTCGCACTGGTATTACCATATATTGTTGAGGCTTGACGAACATTTTTCCGCACCGGTATTACGCTCTGTTGTTGAAGCTGACGGACATTAATCTGGTATTGATATTACTGTACAGGTTGATATTAACGGACACTACCGCGATTTACGGGTATATAATCATACGATTGACGAACATGACATCAACTGTGCACAAGAACCTTAAGTATTAAGACCTTGCGACTTCTCTAAGGCTGTATGACGCGAATGTGTGTTTGAAAGCAGTGTTGAAACGCCACATAGTGTGTGGACGGTTTATTAATTTCCTGAAGCTGAAGAACAAAACCTGCTTCTGCGCATGGAAACCATTATTACACATTCTAGCAGTAATTCTACAGTGACTGTTTACAGAAGGAAGTTAATACGTGTAATAATAACGTTAGTATGTATAACCTTCGATGTAATGGTTATATCAGGCTTACTATTCGTGGTAACTAATCTCTAACAAGTGCTAATTGTTTACTGAACATCTTAGACAAATCTGGTATTTATGACTTATAGAACGTAACTAATTTTTATAACAACGTGGTAATTATGTATTCTTAGTATAAAATTAATACTTGTAGTATTCCAAATTTTCGGAACTAAACTTCTGTGATATCACAAATAGTAGTATTTGTATATTGTTTACAGGGCGAAACCAACCTTTGTGACATTCCATTGTTTACAGGGCGAAAATATCCTTTGTAACATTCCAAATAGTGATATTCGTTAATTGTTTTACAGGGCGAAGCTACTCTTTATAACGGTCCCCCGCTGGAACAGCTGCAAGTCTACGAATTTAGAACGCTAAAATCGGGGGTTTAACTCCTCTCGGTGGGCACAGCAGATAGCCCATTTGTTCTATTAGCGCATTTTGTATAAATGAAACAACCATCTCAAACGTACGTCAAGATTTGAAGTTTTGTGGTGTTAAAATAAGGATATTGCTAACTGTACCCACTCTAAGAGGGTAAATTATCGTCACTAGTTTCAAATGAAACGATTAAAATTAACAAAATTTATTTATTTTTGTAATAGTAAAATATCTAGAACAAATTATTCAAGAGGGAATATTTCTCACGTGTTTTGATTTAATTAGTTTTTAGGCTTATGTAAGTCAGGTAAAGTTAATGAAGAGATAAACCAGTGCTGAGACGATTGCCATGAGTAGAGGACAATGTCTCGCCTCCACGATCACTGACTTTCGCTTGAAAACAAATTTTTGATGTTGGGTTCCTTTTTTATAAATATAGATTTTTACACAAAATTTGGCGTTACTTTGATAAAGTACAAGATGCATATTTTGTTAAAAATTATAACTAGGACTTGAATGCGGTCAGTAATCCAATGAAGTCGACCATCAAAATTTATCTAATATATAAATATTCAAGAAGTTTGTGAACAGTGTTTCATTTGTGGACAAAAGCTCTAAGTTTTTCTTTGCATGAATTGAATCGTCGTATTTTTTGTTTTGTGTTCAGACAAAAAATTTCGTATGTCTTGGATTTTATTCAAATGTTTAGCCTCTTATATTCGACTGAAAAATGTCTGGTAATTTTTATTTAAATAGAACCATTACTTTGAGACGCCAATTTTGTGCAACAAAGTGCAGTTTCTTATCTTGAAAAATGCAAGGTTTAATTACCAAATTACCTACCTTCTTACTCACTGGAAACAAATAAAAGAACAAAATTTCAAGATGTCTTTAAAAAAAAAAGGAATAAAAAATAAAAAGGTAAATTATAGAGGAAAAAATTATTTGGGTGAGACATTGTCTGTATCCCGTTACAAGTACCCGCTACTAAATATCACATTTCGGTTACCTCGAAAGTAGTACCAAGCACTAATTCAGGAGTCTCTGGGTCAAACAGGTCGACGGTAAACTTAATTTACTCCACTCGTATTTCAAACGAACAATATTGAACGCTCTCCAACTGTTGTAGTTATTGCTCATGGTGTGACTAAAAGTAGAAAGTGTAGTAACTTGAGACGCGTCTTCAAGTATTGGGCTCTTGTGGAAAACACTAAACCTAATGCGTAAATTTACGCTATATCTCAGTATACAAGATTAATTATTTGTCAAAGATTCGAGGTTACTTTGTTCGGTGTAAAGTCGGTAAATTAACCACCAGTTAAATATTCTGCAAGCAGATAGGCTAAGAGGTTTTTGAAATTTCTGAAAACTAGTTGTTTTTGTTTTTTTCGGAAGCATTTGTGAATGGCAAATAGTGTTAAAATGAATTATTTTTAACCCTTCTAAATTTTAGTAAACAACATTCGTGGACGAAAACCGACGAAAGTCGAAACGTTAGTAAACTTTAGCTTAATACCGAGTAACAAATATCGCACTACACGAAAGACAAGATGTACATGTATAGTATCGATGTACATAAACCTGTGTAAGTACCTTTAGAATAAAGTCTAGCAGTTTTATACTTAGTGTACATGTGTATTCAACCGTTAGGTATGTCTTTGCGCTCGTTTAGAGCGCTAGTATATGTCGACATGTTTCGCTTATTCTACCATTAAAAGATGTCCGTTAACTTGCCAAAATAAGGAAATTTAAGAAATTTTCTTAAAATCTAGGAAATTTATGGGCCTAATTTCTTTGAGATCCTTTGCGTGAGAACAAATCGTTTTACTTAGTAATATATCTGAATTTTTTTTTTCTGATTATAATAATATTATTCATTATACTTGATGACAGGTTAAATCAAATTTGGTTTTTTAAATTAAAAAGGGTATGCTGTCTAATATCAGTTGCGAAGTTCATATTTGAAGAGCCTTTTTTCTAGTACTGTAGTTTGAAGTGAGTATTTCCTGAAGTTTACTGTCTTTTGCAATTAGACCATAAACTAAAGTGGCGTTAATTTAGAATAAAAGTTGAAACGTCATTGCGCATGCTCAAGTTCGAAAAAATTTGGAATATCGCGTGGAAGTTTGCGACCCGTTATTAATAATAATTTGATGTTTTGAAATATTTTACAGTTTTTGTTACCCCAGTAGCCTGGGGATAGTAACAAAGTTTTCGTGTAATTTCCTTAAGCCTCTAATTTTCAAAACGTGGTTGCTCGCCATATAGTATGGAGAAGGTTAAATTTAAAGGTCAAGTTAAAAAGTAATTATTTCATGTGATAAACTGATAAAGATATTAATATTTTATAGTTGAATAGAAACTTCCTGACAAAGAAAGCTTTTTTTTTTTGCTTTTTTTTTAGTGGTACTGTGGGATATAATTATTTTATATTGTGTCTAAGTACACTCAACAATTAATGAATGGTTTACACTATTAGATCGTACTGATTTACAGTGTTATATAACATTCTTACTAGTTTACCTTAAAATCCTTGTAGGCCTAATTTGTAAAACGTAATCATTTAAATACAAATATATGTATCTTTCTACACCCTATTATTCTGATACCTTGTATTGTATATTATATAATTGTGTGTAATAAGCTTGTAGCTAAAGTTCTCAGTGAATCGTCTGGTAAGTCAGTTCTTTTTTCCATTAATTAAATATGTTTGTTAAACATCTGTTTATATGTTTCTTTACAAAGTATAACATTGTGATGATTTTTTGTGTATTTGTTTTTCACAGACTGTACTAGTTCTAGCGTTATAATAAAGCTATTTTTACATTAAGGTATCTGTCGTTTCTTTCTTTTTTCCTTCAGTGGTGTAAAAAGATTTTAATAACAGGAGCTTATTTACATGTCAGCCTGCATCTACTCCTGTTTCATTGTCTCCCGTTACTTTGCGTGCATGCTTTTATTGGCATTGAAATATTATCTGGAATTCGTGGTTTGGTCTTTCCCCATCTATTTCCTCGTATTCCTGTTCTTTCTCTGCTCACAGTTACATCTTGCTCAACAGTCATCATTGTTTGTTGGTGTGTCTTGAGCAGTTGACTTGTAATTTGGGGGTCATGGGATCGAAACCCGAACATGCCCGAATTTTCGATCCGTGGGGGTGTTACGGTTAGTCCTACCATGCATTGATAAATAATAGACTGATCGTTTGCGGTGGGCCTGGCATGGCCAAGCGCGTAAGGCGTGTGACTCGTAATCCGAGGGTCGCGGGTTCGCGCCCGCGTCGCGCTAAACATGCTCGCCCTCCCAGCCGTGGGGGCGTATAATGTGACGGTCAATCTCACTATTCGTTGGTAAAAGAGTAGCCTGCTAAATTAGGGACGGCTAGCACAGATAGCCCTCGAGTAGCTTTGTGCGAAATTCCAAAACAAACAAACAAAATCGTTTGCGGTTGGTGCTGCCAATCAGTTGCTACTCATGTGATCGGCAGGTCAACATAAAAGACGATAGCAAACATCCTTGGTGTATCTGCCATAAACAAAAAATGTCTTATTGTTACCTTTTTTATCCAGTTTTAGCTCCTAGTACTACTTATATTTCTCTCTTGTAAATTTTGTAGCCTAGTGGTTAAAACGCTCGACTAGAATTCTGCAGGTCGTGAGTTCGAATCCCTGCCACCGAATATCCCCTTTCAGCCCTGGGAGAGTTAGTGTACGATCAATCCCATTACTCGTTGGTAAAAACAGTAGTCCAAAAGTGGGTGGTGTTGACTAGCTGCTTTCTTTCTAGTATATCAATACTCAATTAGGGACGGTTAGGGGTGATAACCCTAAAGTAGCTTTTCGCGAAATTCAGAACAAACCATACTTTTTCTTCTGATGTATTTCATCCCCGGGTTGTACGATATTCTTCATATCCACTTCATTTCTTTCCTTTAAGTCTCCCCGTGTGTTTTATTTGTTTTACTGGTTATATCTCATAGTGGAAATGCTTCTCATTCCATACATGTTCAACAATGAGTTTTCTGTCTGCTTTCTACGGTCCTCTCATATTCAGCGTAAACATTATTAGCTCCATCATGTGCTCTTGCTTTCTTCTGTGTCCGTATTCCCCTGTTTAGCACGAATCTTATTATTTGCTCTTTGTAATAACTACTCTTTTTAACACAGACTTTTATAAATTCATCTATACAGTCTCATCAGTGAAGAAATTAAATATCTTCTTTAAGATGGAACTTTTTATTTACATAATCATCTGGTTTAATTATCTCCTTTCATGTGCCTAGTATCCTCTCGTAATATTTGTCAGTTTACCAGGACAATACCTGTTTTAGGTTACGAACTTGGTGTCACACTTCGTACTCGTCACATGTATTAGCCAGAGATTTACTGTCGTTCACACGTGCTAGCTCGACATGACCAAGTGGGTAGGGCGCTCGTCTCGCAGTTGGAGGGTGGTTGGATCGAATCTCCGTTACACCAAATATGCTCGCCTTTTCAGCCGTGGGGGCGTTATAATGTCACGTTAATCCCGCTATTTCTGGGTAAAAAGAGTAGCCCAAGAGTTGGCGGTAGTTGGTGATGACTGGCTTCCCTCTAGTCATAATACTCCAAAATTATGGACGGCTATTGCAGATAGCCCTCGTGTAGCTTTGCGCGAAATTAAAAAAACACAAACAACAAACACGCGTGATAGCCCAGGATTTAGCGCCACATTTTACAATCCCCATTTGTGTTGGCCAGGGACTAAATGCCCCAGTCGTTACCTGACAGGAACGTAAATGCTCTATAATGGAATAATTATAATTTATGGTTTGATTTGTTTTGAATTTCGCGCAAAGCTTTACGAAGGCTATCTGTGCTAGCCGTCCCTAATTTAGCAGTGTAAGGCTAGAGGGAGGGCAGCTAGTTATCATCACCCACCGCCTACTCTTGTACCAACGAATTGTGGGATTGACCGTCACA
Source organism: Tachypleus tridentatus (assembly GCF_004210375.1). Lineage (NCBI taxonomy): Eukaryota > Metazoa > Arthropoda > Merostomata > Xiphosura > Limulidae > Tachypleus > Tachypleus tridentatus. Next base: position 144,070,438 of record NC_134834.1, read on the forward strand.
TTATAACGCACCAACAGCTGAAAGGGCGAGCATGTTTGGTGAGACGGGGATTCAAACCTGTGACCCTCGGATTACGAGTCGAGTGCCTTAACCACCTGGTCATGCCGCGCCTTAGATTTAACAAACCTCTATCCTCAGACAAGGATGAATCTAATCAAAAACACCTTAAGTATGATAAAAAAAAGTGTGGCCAAAAAAGGATTAATCGTGTGACTTAAAGAAGTAAATTCAAAACTGACAGCTAAACGGGTAGTTGCACTTATAGCTTTGAAATTAATTTTATACCAAATGTTCATTCATTAATTAATCAGGTTGTGTTTGTTCAACTTGAGGCATGATGGTGGGTAAAACGAGCGCCCTAACCACTAGTATGATAAGGAAGTTTAATAATGTAACAGTTTAGATTTACCTTACTTGTGTAAGGCATCACTAGAAAATACTGAACTGACCATTAGCACTTCCGCGTGAAGTTACCAATATGTTAGTCGTTCTTATGCTTTCAGTTGTTACCTGTAACTATTGTAAAATAGCAAAATACATGTTAAAATAAACATAGAGCTGGTCCTGTGTGGCTTCACCAGTAGGTTTGCGTGTTATTGTTTTTCCTTCTACTCTCCACAAAACCACGTGTTAGATAAAGTGCTTAGTGGCAGTAACGTTATTTGCCTTACTGTGGAGCACAAATAACATTCAGTTTTAAGCTCGGAATGTCTCTTTTAGTTTTATTATGATATGGTAGTTGTCAATTCAATCGATTTAATGCATTTTCAAATTTCTTGCAGCTTTACACGGAGACAACCTGAACTATTAAATTAAATTTGAAATTCCATATATATTTATTCAGAGAGACAAGTACCGTGTTTCTCCGATAATAAGACCTACCCATAAAATAAGACCTAGTATGATGTTTGGGGATAGTTTTAATATAAGCCCTACCCTTAAAATAAGCCATAGTTAAGAGTGGCAGGAAGAGGAAAGAAATAAAAAAAAAATTAATTTATTAATTAGTTTAATAGTTAGTTAATTAGTTTGGTTAAGTATTAATCAGTTAGTTTAATAGTTTAATAATAGTTTATTTTAAATGGTTAGTTTAATAGTTTTACTTTGTAACTTCATTTTTTTAATATATCAAAATAAGACATCCCCCGAAAATAAGCCCTAGTGTCATATTTTGGAGTGAAAATTAATATAAGCCCTGTCTTATTTTCGGAGAAACATGGTAGTTCCTGTAATCGGCAAAAGCTCCGAACATTTTAAAGGGTAATGTTTTGATAGAACAGGTAAAATGTTTGTCTGAGAAATATCTTTTGCACTTCGTTTCCTCAGCACGAACAAAAAATGTCTTATCATTATGACTTAACGAGTATTATGATGTAATTATTCAAAACATTGACTGTTAACAATTTATTGTTTATTCTAATCAAACTTATGTAGTTGTTCAGTTGTCTAGTTTTATTTGAATTCATTAATACGAAAAGTATTAATTGTTGAAGTATTTTCCTAAATAGAGTTTGTGATACCATAACTAAGTAAAGTGAAATAAATTGATATCACACACACAGAGACGACCTGTAGTACTGTCATAAAACTCTTAGAAACGTGTTTTGTATCTTCTAAATAACATCTCTCTGAAATTAATGAGAATATATATATGAAGCTTACTTCGTAATTGTGATGCTACCCTCATTTTAAATATTAGTTTCTGTGTGCAAATCAAAACAATGATGTTCATAACTACGTCTGTATGCATAGACGGACTTATAATTTTCTTCTTGAGTGGCTCTATAGTAGCCCTCAGTAGCACAGCAGCATGCCTGCATACTCACATCACTAGAAACCGCATTTCGATACACATGGTGAGCAGAGCACAGATACACCATTGTGTTGCTTTGTGATTAATTCCACTCAAACACCATAGGACTTCTGTAGAGGTTAACCTGCTAATAAGAAATATGATAATAATTACAATACTCAAGCATTAAGATAGGTTGTCCGGGTAATTAAAGACTTGTTAAAAAAAAAAAAAAAGACCAGAAATATAAATAACTTCAGTTACATTATTGATTTAGTTGTATGTTGTAGTTTATTTGCAATTCTTACTTCGAGCACACCTGACAAGGTTGCTCCAGATCCGATTAGCTCACCTACAACATCGTACAGTGCAATATTAGAGATAATATTATTATAAAGATAATATTTACAGCTACCAAGTGAGTGATGGTACTGCAAGAATAAAAGAAAAATGGATAAAAACTTCATCATTTGAACACAGCAAGGAAAAAAATATAGTAAAGATTAAAAAAAAAAACACGTGTTGGCAGAAACCTGTTATTTCATAAGGTGATTAACTATGAAAAAGAAACTTTAATATCAACAAATGATTTTTATATACTGAGCAACACCTTTTCTGATGTTCCTTTGGAAATCTTTAAAAGGGCATTGCTTACTAACAGGAAACCAACTGACTCACAGAGCAAACTCTTCACTTTTTCAGTATTTTGCTTTGATACGCCTACTTTACTACACCAAAGCTGATAGTTTTCTAAGACTTACTTTCAGTCGTCTTTTACTTACGTTCGTCTGTTGATTGAAAGTGGTAACAAAGCATTAACGAAGGAGCATCAAACCTTACACAAGAAGCATTTATTTCATTACAACAGCTGGCAAAAAAAAAATTATGTTAAGTTATTTCTGGTTTAAGTCGAGATGAAACGGCCATAAGAAAACATGCGAACAGAGATGTAAAAACATGTTGTTTTTTAATGTAGTAAGTTCATTTTGGTATAGACACAGAAGACGATACAATTTCTCTGGCTAGCGATGTAGTAGTGTTTATAGTTGTTTCTCTACACAGCAGCTAAAAAGTACCTATACGCTTTCTCTTTATTAATGGCGTGATAGAGTTAGAATCGAATATGATGAACATGTGGCTACGAAAGATTGTCAGATGTTAAGATTACAACTACGATACCTATTTTTGATGGTTCAAGTTGCCAATTCTCCATATTGAAACAACTGGGTAGCACTATGTTGCCAAGAAGCTTACAGCCCTTGATTTTTCACCCTAGCGATGAAAAAACAGCAACATTTATTTCATACCTGGTATATGCCACATCTTAACGCTAATTTGACACATTTCTATAGATGAGAAAATGTTTTAAAAATGGAGATGGCGAATATATTAAATGGCAGTTCATGATGAACATGAATTAAAAGGAAAAACTAAGATCGATGCACGTGCAAGGACAGAAACAAAAACAAAAGTTAGCTTTTCCACAGAAACTTTCAAGTGTCGCAAATCACATAGAATTTTACAAAAAGGACTTGTACTTACATGAGTTTATGAGAAATGAGCCTACAGCTAAATTTCTAAGATTTAGTAAACTTTTTGATTTGTTAAACTCCAGAAGTACATTGAATTATAAAAGTCCAATGAGAATTTACAATGAGTTTTTTCAGCAGTTATATTAACATCAGTATCATCATATTCATCTTCCTTGAAGTATATTTTAACATATAGATAAATCCAGAAACATTTGTAACTCTCTTCCCCCCCGCTATTAAGTAATATTGTGGATGGGCTCAGCATGGACAAGTGCTTAAGGCACTGGACTCGTAATTTGAGGGTCGCAAGTTTGAATCCCGTTGTACCAAACATGCTCGCACTTTCAGCCGTGAAGGCGTTATAATGTTACGGTCAATCCCACTGTTCGTTGGTAATAGAGTTGGCGGTGGGTCGTGATGACTAACTGCCTTCTCTCTCGTCTTATACTGCTAAGTTACGGACGGCTAGCGCAGGCAGCCCCCGTGTAGCTTTGCGCGAAATTAAAAAAACAAACAAACAAACATATTGTGGTTGTAATAACAACTCTACTCTTTGACAGTTCACAGCTGCTCGTGCGTCATGAAATAAAACCAGGAAAAAATTGCACTTCTAAAGATGGAACATCAGTTTTCCATGTCACAAAAGATCACATGGTACTTCCTAGTGGTTCCGCACACGTGTTAGATATTTTTTTTCTTGAAGTACACGAGTTTATACATCATGAATATTAATACGAAGGTTCACCAAACCGCACACCCCTTTTCTCCGTATAAGGAAGCAACTGTGAGATACATGGCTGGGTATGGCACAAAAACGAATGTGTTGTACAGGCTATTAAAGTGAATTCTTCAACAAATAAGAAAATTATTGAAACCTATCAATATGACAATAAAGAACAATCAGAGGTGGTTTGGTAAAGGCAACAAAGTGTAATCACAGTATGTCGAGCAACAGAAATTTGTTCCGAGAGACTTTTAATACCAACAAATAGTAAACTTTTCCAACCAGTTATAGTCCTCTCCAAAGTTCAGATCCATGTTTTAAAAGAAGTTTTAAATGGAGTTTTTCCAATACAAAATGTTTTTGTTTTTTCTTCTACATGAAAATATAATACTTATTTTCTAAATAAAAATACTAACGGCCCGGCATGGCCAGGTAATTAGGGCGGTCTATTCGTAATCTTAGGATCGCGTGTTCAATTCCCCTTCACACCAAACATGCTCGCCTTTTCAGCCGTGGGGGCGTGAAAGTGAGAAAAAAAGGCTTAAGTTAACTTTATTTTGAACATCGTATGTTTCAAATTGGACAGAGTATTTGTTTTTTAACGATGATGTACAGCGGGTAATCGCCTATAAACTCTGTTGTTTACTGCATGATTTTTATACAAAGTGAGGATGAATTATTTATGATGTATTATTCTTTCTGGTCCACTGCATCTTACCAACATTTTCTGCCATCTGTTTGCCACTATATAACAATCTGTATAAATTTCTTTGATAGAAGACTCATCCTAGAATAAAGCAGTTTTGCTTGGATAATCATATGTACATATATTCAAGGAATGAATTTGTCATTAGACAAAGCAAGTATGGAAAAATAAGTCTCTAACCTTTCTACTTAAAAGCTACTGACATCAAAAGCAAATTTTGACTTACAATATTTGTTATTTACGACAAAACTTAGCTCTCATTCGCATGAAAATTTAATTTGGCCTGGCAGAAAAAAAAAAAAGGGTGTTGTACTTAAACTACAAATGTATTGACAATGACAACAACACATTAGGTGTAACGCGATCCATGAAATTATTAGAAGGAAATGGCACTTTTATTTCACACGTAAACAGGAATGACAACCTTGTTAGAAGGTAAAACGAAATCTTACAAAAACTTCACGTGTCTGAACCCTGTGTCGACGCCATGGCAGAAAGAACAGACAGTACCAGAACCTCGTGACGACAACACAGAAGGAAGAACCAGAACTCCATGGCAATGTTCATATTAGGAAGAGAATCCGAACTCCCTGGCGATGCTTGTATTAGGAAGAGAACCAAAAGTCCATGGTGATGTTCATATTAGAAAGAGAACCAAAACTCCAGGATGATGCCCATAGCAGGAAGAGCCGGGAGAATTAGAGCTCCGTATCGTTGCTATGACAACAAGAGATTTTTGTAGCACAACTACTAACTTTTATTGTTGCACATCTTCTGCCAACACATTTAACATAAGCAGTTATTTTCTAAGTGACACAGTAGACGTTTTTTAAGTTATAGCACTTTAAATAGGTTTAGCAATACTCGCCATAATGTGTCCACAAATGTAACTACATAATTGCTAATTAACTTATGACACTGGGCAACGAATTTCGTCCCTTTTCTTCAGAAGATTATTGGAGATTTCCTTTTCAATTTGACCCGGCATGACCAGGTGGTTAAGGCGTTCGACTCGTAATCTGAAGGGCGCCAGTTCGAATCCCCGTCGCACTAAACATGCTCACCCTTTCAGCCGTGGAGCATTATAATGTGTCGGTCAATCCCACTATTCGTTGATAAAAGTGTAGCCCAAGAGTTGGCGGTGGGTGGTGATGACTAGTTGCCTTCTCTCTCGCCTTACACTGCTAAATTTGGGACGGCTAGCGTAAATAGCCCTCGTGTTGCTTTACGCAAAATTTAAAAACAAACAAACAAATAATTTCAATTGTAGTTTTCTACATTGGAGCTGATAAATAACAAGGATGCTGAAGCTTTGCAGTGAAGGTCTGGAATACCTGATGATTAGGGTACATTTATAAATACAATTATAAAATTCTATTTCAGAGTTGATAAATAAATGTGTCTTCAGTAGAATGTTCTACATTTCTTTGGTCACTTGTTACTAGGCCTGTATTTATAAGAGAGGGCGTTTTAAAAATCGAAAAATCAGAATACGATGACAGCTGTGGATCAACCAACATCTTAATTTGCTTACAAAACGATAAGTCATGAAAAGTAACTGTGTTCAAGAAAAGTGATTGTAAAGTCATGTACGACACTTGATAGGTATGATGAAATGCAAGACCATATGGTGGACTATTTTTTGTCAATAATAATGTTAGATAACTATTTACTACATTAAATTAAAAATATGTAAATTTGGGAGGCTTAATACTTGATTAGTTTGTTTTGAATTTCGCTCAAAGCTACACGAGAACTATTTGTGTTAGCTGTCCCTAATTTAGCAGTATAAAATTGTAGGGAAGGTAGCTAGTCGTCACCGCCAACTCTTGGGCTACTCTTTTATCAACGAATAGTGGGATTGACCGTCACTTATAACGCTCCCACGGTTGAAAGTGTGATCATGTTTGGTGTGATAGGGATTCAAACCTGCGAACCTCCGATTATGAGTCCAGTGCCTTAACCACTTGGCCATGCGAACTTCTCCGTCTTTAGAAAGTAGTCAAAAATATAATCTCATCCAAACGACTAGAAATTATTTTCTAAGCAAATTTTGCAGTTATATAATACAAAAATATTATTTCCACACCGAATAAATTTAATACTATTATGTTTTCAATACACTTTTTACTAGAAATTAACATAATTCCAGCAGAGACACAACAGAAAGTCCTATTTCGAATATATTGATTGGTATGATTTATACTTTTATCTTCCAGGTCATATTTTACCTTGCTATGGCTATATTCTTAACGTTTTTAATCATTACTTGAAGAGTTCAAATGAAAATGAATAAAAGATATTAAAAATAGAACGAAAATAATTCATACTTCTTACGGAAATATACCCCCTCCCCCATTTTTAATCTTCAAACCAAAGTACGTTCAAAACCTTACAAAGCTGTCATAAATTTAGTGTTACTTTAGTTTCTAAAAGTAATTTTATTTTTGGCGTTACACTTTTAGTTTTCATTTCGTTTTGCGTATTTAACACTAGTTTTAGTTTTAGTGTTTACATATTTTTGGTTTCTGTTTCGTTTTGTTTGTTAGTAATAGTTTTATTTTTAGCGTTACACTTTTATTTTTAATTTAGTTTTGCTTATTTAATAATAGTTTCTGTTTTAGTTTTTAGTATTTGAAGTTAATTTCAGCTTTTTTGTTTGAGTTTTAAATCAAAATCACTTGTTTATAGAGTAATTATTGTAAGTGTATAATTACTATTAATTACTCTCACAATTTATATCTTGTGATGTGAACCACATATGAATTAAATTAAAAAGTAAGAGGAATATAATTGTAGTTGTTAGTCGCTTTCTTTCATGAAACAAAAACTTGCACGTGTACCACTTAGCTATATTCCAGAGACCAGACAATAGTCACAACACTGATTACAGTGCCTAGTGACCAGACAACAGAGGAAAATATTTAAACTTACAAAATGATTCTGAAAAACAACTTATTTATAGTAATTAGTGTCCATTGTCATTGTATGTGACTAAAAGCTTTACTCCGTGCTGATAGCTACGACTAATTACCTCAGTAACATTCACAGCCTTACTTACCCATACTGCTCTTTCCAATAACGTAAGAACATTTTAAAGATTTGCCTTTGAGGGAAAATTAGTTGAAAACTGAAACATTTCCAAATGAGCAACTTCTTTCCAGCTACTGTTGCCATTCTGAGATTTTTTTTTTCGTGATCGTTTTGAAGAATCGTTTTGTTAGTTGGTTGGTAAGCACAAATCTACACAATGGGCTATCTGTGCTCTGCCCACCACCGGTATAGAAACCCAGTTTCTAGCGTTATAGGTCCGTAGGCATACCAGTGTGCCACTGAGGGGCCATTTTGAAGAAATATTTAGTTTTCAGTTTTAGTTTTCGTTGACAAAAAATTTCAATATTTTTTGTTTTCATCAACAAATCTATCGCAGCGTGAATAGAGGACATCTCATTATAAAATGAATGTAATAAAACTTGTAAATTTACCCACAAGGTATTTGTGGTTTCCACCTTCCTTTAGTGTACAAGTTCCGCTGAATGAAAGGAGGTTCGACAAGATAAAAAATAAATCACACTTGTACTTAGGGAACACGATGGTCAGCCGCTTTTATTGGAAACCTCTGTAATTTCAAGTCAAGAAGAGATTATATATATATACTGCGAGGCATTAAAAGCACAACAACGTACGTACATACAGTTAAACAATTTTAATACGCTAGGTTAAACATAAGTTTTGAATGTACATATCATGAAATCGTCATGTCTTTGCACTACACAATATTCAAATGGCCAAGCGTGTTAAGGCGTGCGACTCGTAATCTGAGGGTCGCAGGTTCGCATCCCCGTCGCGCCAAACATGCTTGCCCTTTCAGCCGTAGGGGCGTTATAATGTGACGGTAAATCCCACTATTCGTTGGTAAAAGAGTAGCCCAAGAATTGGCGGTGGGTGGCGATGACTAGCTGCCTTCCCTCTAATCTTACACTGCTAAATTAGAGACGGCTAGCACAGATAACCCTCGAGTAGCTTTGTGCGAAATTCAAAAACAAACAAAAAACAATCAACGTCCAGAACACTAATAACTGGTATGTCATCCATTCGTCACGAGAAAAGCCTGGATTCTGCGTGACATAGATGTCACCAGATTGTCAATCTGCCTGTGGGGGATGATGTCTCTCTCGGTCAGAAGTGCTGCACGTAGTTCAGCGAGAGAATGCTGGGGGCAGGATCCCGATGGCGGATGCGCTGATCCAGAATGTCCTAGAGATGCTCAATGGGATTCATATCGGGCGAATATGAAGGCCAGTCTAGAACATTCACATTGTTCTCATTCAAACAATTTGTACACACCCTTGTCGTGCGCGGACGTGCATGAAGGTGCACCCAAAGTGTGCTGCGATCCTAGTGGTGCCATCCCTGTCATTAGCATCCCGACCCCCTGATCTCTGCTTTCTTACGTCAGCCGTGGCATTTTTCTATGTGGTGAAATTAAACTTTTAAAACCCTGCATTTTATAGACTGAAGGAACAGTTTGTACTGCATACAAAAGTTTTTCTATACTCTCACATTATGCACAACAGCAAGGGATGGGTAAGTTTTGACTGGTTTAAATACTGACACGTGATCACGCTGATTAAAATGATCTGAACTACTGAATTCTTTTCAGAGAATACTCATGATTAAAGTCCAGGTGTGTTTGCACCGTTATTGTTCAACCTGTATGAAACAACTCATTTTATTACTTGAAGCGTTTTTAATGCCACTGACTATATATACATATATTCCACTTTAAACAAAATTACCTTCTGTGCTTAAAACCGAACATTACACTTACCAGTTGCGAGTACACTACTCACATAACTGGTCATTCCCATTAGAGATGTTATAATCTTGAGATGTTACATGACTGCCCAATCGAGAAAATTGGTGTCAACTTTTACACGTAATATAAAACTTTACAAGCTGTCTTATCTTTCCTACTTATAGCTAAGTACAAAGATTTGTAAAAAATATTGAAAATATATATGAATGAAAATATATTCATATATTAAGCTATACAGAGATTTTGTATTTCAGAAAACATTAGTTTTCTTTTATACTTTTCATAATGACACGAATTTGTGTTTGTTGAATTTTACACAAACATAATATATAAGGAAGGCAGCTGGTCCATATCACCCACTGCTAACTTTTGGGCTACTCTTTGCTAACGAATAGTAGGGGTGATCATAACATTGGAATGGTCCCATAGTTGATTGTTTATTTGTTTTGAATTTCGCACAAAGCTGCACGAGGGCTATCCTGCACTCGCTGTCTCTAATTTACCAGTGGAAGACTAGAGAGAAGGCAGCTAGTCACCACCATCCACCCCCAACTCTTGGACTACTTTTTACCAACGAATAGTGAGATTGACTATCACATTATAACGCTCCCATAGCTAAAAGAGCGAGGATATTTGGTATGATGAGCTTCGGACCCGCGACCCTCAGATTGCGCCCTAATCATCTGGCTATACTAAGCCCTCCCACAGTTGAAAGAATAACTATATTTTGTAACAGGATTCGATCCTGCTACCCGCCACTTCTGTTCGAGCGCTGAACTACCAGACAATGTCAAGCTCAAGCAAAGAGTTATTTGTGTTATGTTTATCAGATGATATCGAACCCCGGACTCGAGCGCTGTAAGTCTGGAAACTTACTGCTAACCCACCTCGAGAAGTGGCATGGGAAACACTGTTCTCAGAATTCAACTCAGAACATTACTGAAATCGTGTAGAGAGGAAAATTACTCAAGCAACCGTTTGGACGACCAAAACAAACTAATGGTGGACAGGCCGTAAAAGGGCGCGAAAAATGAGAATTATTCTCCGGAGCTTACTGCCCATTAGTAACACCATAAGAGCGGCAAAAAACAAAATTTGTACGGCATATATCAAATTAGTTCAGGACTTTTAATAAAACACTAGAGGCGCTGTAATCACTTATGCTGTACGTGACATTATTTAAAAAAACTATTCGAGGGGTGGAAGGTGGCATATGCTTGCTCTCAGCGCTCCTGGTGATGGAAAATGACGTCATTCTTGATTCATGCAGCATGTCGGCGTACTTATAAAGCTAGAAACTGGGTTTCATTAGCTGTGGTAGGTAGAGCACAGATAGCCCATTGCGTAGCTTTGTGCTTAACTTCAAACAAAGTTAGTTTAACAAAACAAACCCATTCCGAGGTTTAATGTATTGTAGCCAATTGGTTTTCACCAGCCTTGAAGTTATACTCCACAAAGATTTCAAACCTGACTGTTTCAGCCTGAACGTACTCATGTTATACGGATCACAATTTAACAATAAGGTCGATTGTTTGTCACTGAGAAGAAAGTTATGTAATGGGTTATCTGTGTTGTCTCCATTACGAGTATTGAAACCCGACTTTTAGCGTTTTAAGCTTCCAGGCTAACTGCTGACTACAAGTGACTAAAACATAAGATCGCTCCTTCAGTTGTCTTTGTTTTTTTTGTTGTTTTTTTCATTTTTAAGAGGTTTATCTTCTAGGGGTCTAATAGCAGACATGTTATTATATTTACCCTCGAACCGACTTTCGAGTAGACTGACCAATCGCTACCCACTCCTGGTTAATGTGTGTGTGTGTGTGTGTGTGTGCGTGTGTTTTTTGTTTTTTTTTAACAAAGCTACACTGGGCTACCTGCTGCGTCTACCGAGAGGAATCCAACCTCTGATTTTAACGTTGTAAATCCGTAGACTCTCTGCTGCACAAGCGGGGTACACTGGTTAAATTAATGTAATATTACGCATTCGACCAAAACTAGTTGTACAGTAAATGTTTTGGGGAAGTTATTATGATAAATAAAAGCTAAAATTAATAAGAAAAACGAAGAGAACTTTTGTTTTTATTTATTTATGTTTAGTTTGAGTAACACGAGAATATCGCTTGAAAACCGTAACAAATGTGAAAATTTACAGAAGGAACTGTTAATTCGTAGAAGTAACCACAGTGCACACAAATAAAAGTAAAAAATATTCGCTTTAAATATAAGGGAAATACGAGCGCTAGTTGATTACTTTTAGAAAGCTCGGCTCGTGCCAGCAACTTATGCGTGTGGAGCGTTCTTTATAAACACAGTAAGTCACCTAGGAAACGCTTTCTTTTTTTTCAGCTTTCTTCAAGTTTCAAAGCTGTTAACTCTTTGAGTCGTTTCCAGGGCTTTCAGCTGTACGGTAGGTGGTTGCTTTTCTCCACGTGTGCACGTGGAGGTAGATATCGAGATGTTGAATATTGAAAGTACAAAGCAGCACGGAAAAAAGTGTCGAAATGCATGTATGCAGAAACACTGGTACTGTTCAAATTCCGTCTACGTCACAACTCTCCAGGATATCTCCATTTGAGTACTGTGAACACGAAATAAATACACAAACTCTGTTTTTGTTTTATTTTAATCGTATCTCTAAAACTAACTAAGTTATACATTTCGAAGCTACAAATAAATGGTTGAAAGTTGTTATAAGAGGAAAAGCAGTCACCCACTGTCTTCGTTCTAAGTTACAGCTATGTTTAACGATTCTTTTATTTCAAGAATTCATCTACAGTGGTTGTATCTATTCTTACTCGATTAATGTGTGAGTTATATATTTTAAAACGTCAGAGCAGGCGATCTCTACATCACTTAAGCTTCGACATAATTATTAATACATACTAGATGGGTTTGTAGAAAGAGTTAGAGGGTTAGAGTCGTCTTGAGATACATTTTTTACTTTGAGTGGGTTTCTCGTCATCACGAGGGTTAGAATTAGTTAAGAACCAATGAGGAATAAATAGGTCAAGGACGGAAAGAGCGGGAAAAAAAGGAGTGTTCTTATAGTAAAACACAAAAGAACAGGAAGAGAAAAAGAAATTAAGCTGGGATACCCATGGCAGATATCTCTGTTTATTAAGGACGTGGGAAAGTGTATAATGTATGACGAACTTCGCGTCTTGTTGTAAAACAAAGTTTATCAGCTCAAAATGAGGGGCAGCCCGGCATGGCCAGGTGGGTTAAGGCATGCGACTCGTAATCTGAGGGTCGCGGGTTCGCGTCTCCGTCGCACCAAACATGCTCGCCCTTTCAGCCGTGAGAGCGGTATAATGTGACGGTAAATCCCACTATTCGTTGGTAAAAGAGTCGCCCAAGAGTTGGCTGTGGTTGGTGATGATTAGCTGCCTTCCCGGGCCTAAGTACTATATCGTCAACTGGTTTATAAACATGAGTAGTTTGTTTTGAATTTCGCGCACACTCCACGAAAGTTATCGATGCTAGCCGCTCCTAATCAAGCTGTGAATCACTAAATGGAAGGCAGCTAATCATCGCCACCCACCGCCCACTCATGGGCTACTTTATAAAAAAACAAATAGTGGGACTGGCCATCACTTGTAACACCCTTATGGCTGAAAGGGTGAGCACGTTTGTTAGGATTAGGATTCGAACCTGTGACCATCAGATTAGGATTCAAGCGCTCTCTAACCAGCTGGCCGTTGCGGGCCATAGCATATAAATAAATTATATAAGAGCGTTTCTGAAACTTTAGTAGCCAGAAGACTTCCTTTTAATTTAAAATATTTTGTCGACCCATAAACCTCTCAATGCTTTTTGTTTTGAAAAAAAAAAAACTTTTGTGTACATGAAAAGCTGTGTTTTAAAATCAAATGTTTTAATTTATATATTACTTTACACAAATGAAATTTCGGATATGACTTTCAGAAATATGATATTAAATTAATGGGTGTAAATCGCCACTCACCGTAGACAAGAATGGATTTACTGGCTCCCACGGCTGAAAATGTTTAGCCTTCAGACTATGAGGCAACCGATGTAATCTTCAATCTGAAAACACACACACGATCCCCCGCTGGTACAGTGGTAAGTCTACGGATTTACAACGCGAAAATCAGGGGTTCGATTCCCCAGTGGACTCAGCAGATTGTGGTTTTGTTATAATTGTTCTGTTATCATTTTTATTTTAATTGCAGGTTATTAACACAAAAAAACTGACTGGAATATGAAAGGAAGGGGTGTAAAGTAGACAAGAATGAGGGTGGCCTATAGCAACCGAAATCTTCAAATAATTCTTTCATTTCAAATCTCAGGCGCTCAGTAAGGGCAGTGCGGTAGATCTGAAACGAGGCATGAAAGTAGGAGATAATCACAGTAAGATGTCACACGCCAGGTGTCAGCACTATATGCTATGTGAGTTGAAACCTTGCTTGCGCTAACTTTTGATGAACACTCATTTTTTTGTCGTTGTTGTTTAGATAGAGTGAGCAATTTTTCATATATATTTACTATTAATATACTTTATACTGTTTATATCTGTATATAAGATAAAATGTTTATAGACATTTATATTCTTTTTGCACAGAGTATTGCCGACGTATCAGGGTAACGTCTGTGCACAACTACATAGAACGTTGCTAATTTACTACACGATGCTATTACTGTTCTATTGGAAATATATTCCTGCTTCTGTAAATCGGTTGTTGGTTGCGGTTGAAGAAATAAAGTATTTCGGCACCGTCGGCAATATTTATGGAGAGTAGTTTTGTGTACTAGTCAAGAAACGCACTAAAACTGTGGGACTAACCGTTTATAAGAACCCAAAAGCATTATCGACATACGCAGTGTACACAGCTCTCTTGTAACGTCTAGTTATCAATTTAATCTGTGTGTAGATTTTAAGCCTTATAGATTAGAAGAAGAATATTTAAATGTGTTAAGTTGCCACCCATGCTAGGGTTTATATGTGACTACTCACAACTAACTTGGATGACATTCCTTGCCGTGTAGTGAGCTATTTTGAGAAAGATGGCGTTGAGACCCACAGAACATAAAATTTACACCATTATTGATGGCCATACCTTGGTGCAAAGACATTTGAAGTTCTTTCTTGTGCATTCCATAACGCAGCATTGATTCATTTACGTGAGGGATGCTCAAGGGCATATGTTGTCTTTGACAGATACAGGAAGGACTAAACCAAATCAAGAATCCGAGATAAATTGGCAGTTTTTTTTTTTTTTAGTATTAACGGTAGATATGTTCCTTAACCTGTCAATTGGGAACAATTCATCGACCTCTAAGATAACAAATCTAACCTGGCTCAATTCCTAAGTGAACAAATTATGATAAAAGGGAAGGACACTTTGCAAAATGTGAGATAATTACATCTGGAGGATTTTTTGATGGAACTACTGTAGAATTGACCGATGAATCAGATGTTTATTTACTCATGGGTTAATTTGAATGTGTCATCAACTGGTATAGAGACACAGGTTGGTGGAACTTTTGGTTCACTTTGCACCTAAAGTGAGGTAATAAATAAGGATAAGAACAGGAGTGTTATACACTTTGTTGCTCTCCATGAGATCCACTTAACTCCAACTTGAAGAATGAACTTACCAGCACAGTTAGTCGGCCGAGTGGATTGACTAAGAAGTCAATCTGGATGAAATTCCAGAAGCATCCATCTCTGTTGAATAATCTTAAACGTGGAACTCTTTCTGAAGCCATAGAAAAACAAGTAGAAAAGTTTATTTACGGATCGTATTCACCTAATACAACCACCATTGACGTTCATCACAGGCTTTTTCTGTGAGATACCAATGATCGACAAAAGCTTCATCCAGTCAGAGTTGACTTACCTAACTCATCACTCATGCCCACTACCAGAGCGATGTTTGGCGAATAACCTTTTCCTGACCACGTTTCACCTATCGACAATGGATGGCACAAGAATCCAACAAGTGGTAAATTGTACCCGCAGATCTGAACCTATCGACAGTGGCTGGCACAAGGATCCAACAAAAGGTAAATTGCATCCACATCTGATGATAGATGATCCCATACCACAGGAATTCACATTAGTAGTGTGCTGCCAATGTGACAACTTTGCAGCTAGAAGATGCGCCTGCAGAACAATACGATTAATATCAATGACATATATTCTATCCCATTTAGTACAATAAATAATGATAAAAAATCGGACTAATTACCAGTGTGACGTGTCTTTAAGTGTTCATCTATCAATTACACCTCCACCAAGCCGGGATTGCCCCTCCTTGTGGGCTAAATTGTTGTCATGCAGGACTGGAACTGTGTATTTTTTGTGCCAGTAAAAGTAATTCCCGTCCTAATAAAACATGACTAAGTGAAATTTTTGCTATTTTCTGCAATGGAACATTGCATATTCTCCGCCCCTTCCTGGATATCAGGAAGGCGATAACTGATTGGTGCTTAAGATTAAAATATGTTCTAATATCAATTCTCAATGATATGCAATCATGTTTTAACATCAACGTTTAATTGGGGTTTAACTGGTATACAAAAGCAGGCTTTTGTGCCTAATAACAAACAACAATGTATTCTTAACCTTGTAACAACAAATGTTACAGGGGAAAAAAGAAACATAAACCAGACATAGAAACATGTCGATTATACCTCCGTTGTTATTTGTTGTAACTGGTTTAATTTTTTTTTTTTTCATTTTGTTTGTGATTCCACTAAATAATGAAATTGAAATTTTATCATATACTTGCTTGGTTTGCAGGGTGTGCTACACAGTCAAATCCCGTTTATTGACTTTACCCAATGATTTAATGACATCGTATTTGCTATCATAAACACCACTTTTCTTTATCACGTTTGTGATGTCACTAGTTGGCATAATGCCAAAATAACGATTACCATAGCTCTGAAACAGTTATGGTACCTCCCTTAGTGCTTTATTATAATTATTAACAATAGGACCCACTATGAACATACCTTAATTAAAAACTCAGTGAAAAGAAGTAATATAGTTCAGCTTAATAATTAATTTTGAAGTGCATATCAAAAACGTAACCATTTCGTGAAAAGAAGACGACGTGAATATGCAGTTACTTTTTGTAACAGACTTTAGTTACCATAGATAAATAAAACAAAATAAAGAACGAATTTCTAAAAAACAGTGTCTAACTTCATCAAAATTTTCTGGATAACATGTAATGTAACTGGTAGTTTGTTGCTTACAAATATGGTGGTTTTTCAATAGAATTCGAATAAATTTGTATTTTAAACATATTAAGAAATCAATATCATATTTATTTCTACCCCAGAGGAAAGTGATTGACGTTCATTTTTCTACTTTTACTGATATAGTTTCTACTAACCGCTATGCAAAATAAACAACTTACAAGTGATAACATTTAATTGATGATAAAAATTTAACAACAAGAAGATAAAACTAATTTAAAATAATAACATTCGAAACTAAAATCCTTAAAGTTCAACAGGCATCAAACGGTTATTTCTCTTTCACAGACAGGCCTTTCGACACCGTTTTTTCCGATAACCGTTCTCAGAAATGTCCATCCGCTTGAAACTTGCACTCAGTGTAAATTAAGTTCAAATTAATTATTGATTTCTAAAAATAATTTCAATAACTCGAGGCACAAACATCAACAACGAGCGGCCCGTCAAAGCCGAACCTAGCGATTTATTGTACCAGCAAAGCCGTCTTGTCATTCGCCATGATCATAACATAGAAGCCTCAGTGACTCACTACTTAACAGTATTATGAATGGCTACAGGTCACCGTGGCATGCCAACTTTACATCTAGTCTTAGTATGGTAGAAATCAAACAATATAAATCACTATTCTTACATAAACGTTTGACATGATCCATAAACTAGACCACTGTTGGATTTCTGTACAGATTGGACGATAACACAGACCGAAAATTAATGGATTGGTGCATTTCTATAGATTTCTATGCAAATGTATAGAAACACAGTTTAAAAAAAAACTGATGTATAACATGTTGGACAGGACAATACTCACAAAGAAAGGTCGATGCCTCTGCTGCCGTAACCGTCTTTATTTTTTTTCTTACACTCTCACGGGAGTGAATAATGTTTGTTTGTTTTTTGAATTTCGCACAAAACTACTCGAGGGCTGTCCCTAATTCAGCAGTGTTAGAATAGAGGGAAGGCAGCTAGTCATCACCACCCACCGCCAACTCTTGGGCTACTCTTTTACCAACGAATAGTGGGATTGAGAGTAACATTATGACGCCCCCACGGCTGAAAGGGCGAGCATGTTTGGCGCGACGAGGATGCGAACCCGCAACCTTCAGATTACGAGTCGCACGCCTTAACAAGCTTGGCCACGGTGTAAATAAGAAAACCTTTCAGCTGATGTCTAATATTTTAGTTAACTCTGATAATTCCTTAAATTCTGAATGTTTTTATTTAAAAAAATTAATCTTTGGATAATAATAAGTCGCGTCTTCATTTACTCTTTTCTTCTTTTGTTATTGAGACTTCTTGACTGATCGTTACACGTCAAAGCATTTTAAATATTAGGCGTAGAACGCGCTCGGTGAGACTTCTGTTATTCTTATTGATACATGTAAAAAAAACAAGAAAAAAATCAATAACATAGAGACAGACCTTCGTTTTTAAATATATCAATATTTATATATTGAGAAAAAACTGCATCATGTGACTGAGGAGTGTTCATCTTGAAATACAATATATATATAAGTACTGGAATAAAGAAAACTGAACAAAGCAAATAAAAAGCCAATTGCGTTATTTGGAAGTTTCATGTTGTCAAACTAGAAACATAAAAAATAAAAAGTGATAAATGTAAAACAGTATTTAGATATTCTTGTTGTTTAGGTTACAATATTTTGTGAACCATGTGAAATATCTTTAGTATTAATTTAAAGATAACAGTTTAATGTTTTCACTCTCAAGAATAAACCACAACTATTCTTAGAAATAGGAATTATGTCTTCTTTCTTATTAAAATGACTGTGCTAGATGGATGATTTTTGTTTGTTTTGGAATTTCGCATAAAGCTACTCGAAGGCTATCTGTGCTAGCCGTCCCTAATTTAGCAGTGTAAGACTAGAGGGAAGGCAGCTAGTCATCACCACCCACCGCCAACTGTTGGGCTACTCTTTTACCAACGAATAGTGGGATTGACCGTCACATTATACGCCCCCACGACTGGGAGGGCGAGCATGTTTAGCGCGACGCGGGCGCGAACCCGCGCCCCTCGGATTACGAGTCGAACGCCTTACGCGCTTGGCCATGCCAGGCCTTAGATGGATGATCTTTTGTGTGTACTTTCACATTTTTAGGCATGTCTTCCTTATCAGCACAAGACATCATTAACTTTCGTCTGACAATAAGACAAACTGGTCAGAGTTCCAGATATCTCTGGAATTACAGTTACTCCCGTCTTAGTTGTTTCAAGATTGTTTTTCGTTTCGGATATTCGTGTAAGTGGTGTCTGCGCTAACCATTCCTTCCTTTTAACTGATAGACTAGAGGGAAGGCAGCTACTCAAAAACACCAGTCGTCAACTGTGAGACCACTCTAATGAAATAGAAGGAGAGTTAACCATCACTTTTATAACGTGCCTACGTGTGGAGAAGAATATTGAAGTAACGGGACGCTGAATATAAACTATCTGATTGACAGTCTGGGACATTAACCTTTAGGCCAAGCATCGTGAACGACGTGAGACAATTTGAGCTTTAAAAATGGTATTCTAATAATTAAACAGATAAGAATATATTCGAAAACACATTAATATACCGGTCATGAAAATGAGTGTTATTGTTACGTCATTGTTAAAAGTTTCAAACCGGTGAAATAAACATAAAACGTGAGTTGCGTTTCCTTAACATATATACTACATATATTTAAATGTCTTCCATGGATCCCATTTATTTATAACAGGGGTACTCATACTTTCTTTGCTGGATCTCTTTTGAAAATATTTCAGGCTGTGACGACCCCTCTTACACATACATACAAACGTATAGCGAATTACTGTACCTTACTTTAAAATTTATGTTATTGGAAAATATTTTATGACTCACGACCCCCTTTTGAGTCATAACCTTGTCTGGGAAACGGTGGTTTATTTTGTTTGTTTAGAATGAAGCACAAAGCTACACAATAGACTATCTGTGCTTTGCCAACTACGGGTATCTAAGTCCAGTTTTTAGCGGGTTGAGGGGGCTTGCTGGTTTATAGCATCCAAGGTACAGTTCATTTACCGCTACTATTCGATACATCTCATAGATTTTGCAAACATTTGGAGCGTACCTGAAAAATTAAATTTGTTTAAACAAAAAAATTAAGGCGAAATGGTTTGGTTTGTTTTGATTTTCGCGCAAAGCTACACGAGGGCTATCTGCACTAGCCGTCCCTACTTTAGCAGTGTAAGACTAGAGGGAAGGCAGCTAGTCATCACCACCCATCGCCAACTCTTGGGCTACTCTTTTACAAACGAATAGTGGGATTGATCGTAAATTATAACGCCCCCACGGCTGAAAGGGCGAGCACGTTTGGTGTGATGAGGATTCGAACCCGTGACCTTCGGATTACGAGTCGAGTGCCTTAATCACCTGGTCGTGCTGGGCCGAAGCGAAACGAACAGCAACTTACTAGTTTGGAATGACATCTGTAAGAAAGTTTTGGAGAAGTAAGTTATAATTCTAGCAGAAATATAAAGGATGACGTTTCGAAACGTTGTCCTTTATACTTAAGCTACTTTTGTAGCTTAATGCTTCAAATATTTTCTGTTGAAACGTCTCTTTAATAAAGGTATACGTTGCCCATTCATTCATTTATTCATTATGAATTAATACTCTAAACATATATAAAATATAAACTAGTTTTAAATTTTAATCAATTCATTCTACTCTTTGAATAAAGAATGACGTTTCATAGTCGCCAAGAAACGTATCATCTTTCTGTACTGGTTCTTGGATAATAGTTGAGGTTACAAGGAAGACGAAATTGGCCACATGGGGTCATTTTACGATCGGTATGATTGAAGGCTAGGACGCTACGACATTGGTTTTTGTCAGTGTCTGCTAAGCAGCTGCATTCAACATTTAATCTCCATGACACATCCTAGCATTTCTCATGAAATGTTGCCCGATCGTAAAATTTTTACGACTTTCCTACCGAAGAGTAAAGAGCTATATGTTCTGAGAAACTATAGCAGTTCCTGTCTTCCCTTTGCTACTTGCTGGCGTCGCTTAGCTCAGAATTCTGTTTAACAAACTGTATAGTCCCCAATACATTCCTTTCTCTGCAAAATGTTATGTGTGATTGCACTCAACAAAAACTTGTTTTTATATTTACTAAGTATTTTCTTTTATAATCGGACTTTAAACTATTTTGTGTATTTTGAGCGTTAGGCCTATTTATTGTTTGGTTATTTAAATTTCCATACAGACAAAACAATGTCACATTAATCTGATAGACAACTACAGTTATTATTATTATTCTTACTGCATCACTTAATGATAAAATAAAGGTCATTCTATGGTGGCGTTGTTTATTTAATTTAACTTGGCTAGTCGCCCGCCACCCACGTGACTCAGTGTGTACCCAAAACGATAAGTGGCAGGGGTGTGTACAGTCTCAGAACAGCAAACAGACATCTATAAACAGGGCGGAGCGTCTGACTATATTTTGGGGAAATTGGGTTCAATTCAAAAATATGACTGAACAAAAATATATTATTTTTGCAAGTTATTTGAAAATAACTACGACAATATGAATATAACTTAAACAAATAAATTCTTTAATTTTTTATTTTTGCTGAGTAGCTGGGAGCTACAACAACGTTTGGAAGTGCCAAACGTCTGTTCGGGCTTCGCGATTCCGCCTATTAAGAGTAGACATTGTCACACAGCGGTAGGAAGCGGGAAGGACGAGGACAGCAAGCGGTATGATTGAAGTTTGTCCGAACTTTTCGCAAATATATCTTTGTAGTTGAACGTGATGGAACAGTCATCAGTTGAAGTGTATACGCCACACCTGAAGAAGGTTTTAAAGAGTTACCAGGCGGCAGCAGCGGCAAGTTTACACGGACCGAATAATTTTATGGCTGCAACTACAACGCAAGAAGCTACGTCGCCAACGGAGAAGATGGGAATTGTTACGGCAACTGGCAAGGACAAATCGGGGCCTTCGACAACCACGTCCATACCCACGCCAGAGAAAAAAACATCTTCGTCCGATTATAAGTCAGCATCAGATTACGACCCGTTTCTTGCTCCCCCTCCTTTTCCGATTCAGCAACCCCCAATTATTATACCACCAGATCAAAGTCGATGTGAACGTTCGGAAACTCTTTTGGAAGGCGAAACCATTTCATGTTTTGTTGTTGGAGGAGAGAAACGTCTATGTTTCCCACAGGTTCTGAATCCGGTACTTCGTGATTTCAGCTTACCACAGATATACAGCGTTTTTTCTGAACTTAATATCCACTTTTCAAGTTGCAACCAAGAACAGCTCGAAATTCTTAAAGTAACAGGAGTATTGCCACTCACAGCCCCAAGCTGTGGCTTAATTACAAAGTCTGACGCAGAGAGACTGTGTGCTGCACTTTTTCATAATCAGGAAGCTATTCCGAAATCAGAAACGCGGTCCTGCGATAAACTTTTATTTAACTTTAAGGTTTATCACGAATGTTTTGGTAAATGTACTGGGATTTTAACACCAGAATTATATACAACACCGTATTCGAGATGCATTGAATGCGTGGAATGCCATGGAATGTTAAGTACACAAAAGTTTGTAACTCACGTTCATCGATTCAGCGAGAATCGCACGTGCCATTGGGGAGTTGACTCTGAAAACTGGCGGGCGTATCTTATACTCTCTGAAAATCAGGACAATATTGCACAACTGAATGAACTTTTGGAAGATGTCAAAAATAGATTTAACTTCTCTCAAAAACACAAAAGGAAACAGGTATGCCTATTGTTATTAAATTGTAATACTAAGTATTATAGAGTTTTTAGGTCATGTTTTTAGTTTATTGAATTATAGTATTTATCATTATTAAACGTTCGTGCTTGAATTTTTTTAAAATTAAAATAATAAATATTATTTCACTGTGTATTGTGTCATTCGAGGGCAAAGAATTGCGATGAACTTTACCTCATAGTCGTAATTTGGAACTTAAGATTTTTTTTAATATTTAAAAAATCGTGAGTTTAATTTCCAAGTTTCATAAATTAAAGTACAGTCGTTGCAGACGTTAAATTATAGTGAGATGTTTTTTTTTTTTTAAAAGCGCTCCATCTTAAAGTTACACACGTGACTTGTTTGATATCAAAAATTTTATTTTAATAAATATGTAAATGTTAAATATTAAACATTATTGATATAGGGGCGTCGATTTCGTAAGATTGGTCGATTTTATTTGTCATTACGAGTCCGTATTTATTGGTAAAGGTTAGTTTAAAATTTTAATGATAACAAACACAAACCATACAAAAGATAAATTACACATGATAAATCAAACTAATATGTATACGTGAATTTTTTTTTTTTTTCAAGTTAGCGAAGCATGATTGTTATTAATTTACCTGTCATTAGTCATTATTATCATTAGTATTAGGGTTGGCAAAAATGTTGTTTTAATATTAGTATACACACTTCTAATACTTGAACATCCGTAATAGAATGTAGCGTTAAAATAATTGGCCTAATGTTAATTACGAGTAAATTAATAATAATACATATAAAGTAAGACACAAACTGATCAATATAAACCCTGAAACGATCTATATGTAAACCATGTGAATAACTGTGCTTACATTTAAGTTGTATAAAACTTTACAAAGTACAAGTTTAACCAGGATAGATAGATAGAGAAAAAGAATGATAGAATTTGTGGCGGGTTACTTGTTTGAAGGCAACCAACCACTTGAACTTGGATAGTTGCAAAACTTTTAAACAATGGGATGTACCAAAAATCATCTTAATTAAAAAGATAGCAACCTAAACATGGAATCAGGAACATATGATCCAACATTAAAAGTAAAAAAAAAAACAAAAAAAACGCACCATTCTGCTGTCTGGAGAGGTCGAAATGTTTACCTAAAAATCCGATACAGTGCACATCTGCTGTGGAACACTGGCGTTAACTATTATCTCTGGCTCTGGTAGGTTATGGTATCACTAATGTATTTGCATGCATTACGTAACAGAGTCGTTTTTTTATTTATTGTTATCGTACCTGTATTTTTATCGTTTAGTACAAGTTCAGTCTTTCTTAAATAAAAGTTTGTTATAAAGCGCAGAAAAGAAATGTATAAAGATCAAATCGTAACTTTCGTCATTACGTGATATTTGATCTTAACAGTTAAAAAGAATTGAAGATTTTGTTTTATTTATAACTTTAGCCTTTATTAATTACTACAAGAAAGTTCACGCACAATAAGTGTATCTCTCTAAGGTTTATTGAATTTCCGTTTAATTCTTAGAACAGTTTTGCACTGTATAGTTTATTCAAATTATTTCACAGAAATTCATATAGGAGGATTTAACGTTGTTTTCACAAATATTTTAATAATATATATATTTGAATACCTGGATTTTGATAATGAAATATCAACATAGATCTAATGAATTTTTTTCAATAATTAACAAAAGAAATCTGAACTTGCAATGTATGTATATACAGTCGAAGAACCTAAAAAAAGTATTTTATTCTGCTCTCAAATCTAAGCCATACTGTAGAGTTACACGTATAATAGTGATAATAATTACTCTAGAAATGTTTGAGTGGAATGCCACGTAAAAATTGGCTCGGCACGGCCAGGTGGTTAAGACACTCGACTCGTCATCTGAGAGTCGCGAGTTCTAATCCCCGTTACATCAAAATTGGTCCTCCTTTCAGCTGTGGGGTGATTATAATGGGACGATCAATCCCACTATTTGTTGATAAAAGATTAGCCCAAGAGTTGGCGGTGGGTGGTATTGATAAGCTACCTTCCCTCTACTCTCACACTGCAAGATTAGGGACGGGCTAGCGCAGATAGCCCTCGTACAGCTTTGAGCGAAATTCAAGACAAACCAAGCACATAAACATTAACATAATTTTAATATAGAAAATAAGTAATTCATAAGATAGGCAGTATAGTAAGGAATGGTGAGTCAGACATTCAGTTATGGTTTGGTGGTTGCTCTTCAATGTTAAAGCTTTTCTTTAGCATACATAAGCAAATAACGTTCCAGATAAAGTTTTCTCTCATTGTTCATCTCCGTAGAAAACTTTTACACCTACTTCTCAGTGGTCCAGCGGCAGGTCTGAAAGCTTGTAATGGTAAAAATCGGGTTTACATTACTCTTGGTGGGTACAGCGCAGATAGCCCATTGTGTAGCTTTTATGGTTGAAAACAAGCAAACGCTCATCCCACATGAGATTTTAAATCGGTAATACCAAGTGCTGGTAATGTACATATTAATTGGTATGTGAAAAAAACAAAACAAAATTGTATTATAACGTGATTTTTATCATATACATTACTAAAAGGCCTGCTGGTTAATTATTTTGTATTTTTGATATTTGTTCGTTATAAAAATGTATTAGATATTATAAATATGGTCAGTCGATACCGTGAAGGGGAATATCGTATTCGCGTGTGGCTTAGTGGATTGTTTGTTTGTTCTTAGATTTCGCGCGTAGCTGCACAAGAGTTATCTGCGTTAGCCATCCCTAATTTAGCAGTGTAAGGCTAGAGGGAAGGCAGCTAGTCATCACTACCCACCGCCAACTCTTGGACTACTCTTTTACCAACGAATAGTGGAATTGATCGTAACTTATAGCACTTTCACGGCTGAAAGGGCGAGCATGTTTGGTGTGACGGGGATTCGAACCTGCGACCCTCGGATTACGAGTCGAGTGCCTTAACCACTTAGCCATGCCGGGCCGGGCTTCAGTAGCAATGGCCTAAAAGATAGATTAATAACTAAATCACAGTGTAATTAAACCTTTTTAGGCCTTACTTTACACAAATTTTATTTTTAAAGATTCACATGAAAAAAATTGTAAAATTAAATGATGACTGTGCGAAATTCAAATATTTATTTCTTGTTACTACGCAGAACATTAGGTTGAAATTATTTTTCAACACAGTTAATATAAGTTATAATTTTAATGGCGAAATGTTCCTATGAAGTCACTGAGATTCCAGTAAATTACTAGGTAAATAAAGAATAACATTTAAAATGATATTGTTGGTCGATTTTTAGCCACAACCGGTAAATTAATTTATGGCTTATATAAGATTCTATTAGGACTCGGAGCATGATCACTTGGAGTGTTTTAACCAACTGATAATTTTAATAACCTCTCGACTCCTATTTTATTGTTTCCAGTCGGCATGGCCAGGTGATTAGGGCTCTCGACTCGCAATCTGCGGGTTGTGGGTTCGAATCCCCGTTGCACTAAATATGCTCCCTCTTTTGCCCCAAGAATAGCTCAAGAGTTGGCGGTGAGTGGAGATAACTAGCTGCCTTCCCTCTAGTCGTACAGTGCCGAATTAGGGACTACTAGCTCAAATAGCTCTCGTGTAGCTTTGCGTGAAATTTAAAAACAGATTTAGTCGGCGTGATGAACCCTAGTAAAGTCTAAAGGCCTTGTTGCTGGATCTAACAGTGCGGTTGACATATTGTTACAGATGCCTTTGCTTTCACTCATTTTCTTCTTATAGCACATTGTGTAATTTTTTGCTGAAAAACATTTATTTATAAACCAAAATGTAGCTTAAAAATGAGAAAGCACCAAATTATCGGTAAGTGATATTTGTTCAGAAGCCAGTTAAGACAATTAACGTTGGATTTACGACAAGGAAAAGTACAAAACAAATAACTTTTTACGTCCAGTCGACAATAAATGTACCGGTTAAATTCATTACGTGATTTCTAACAGTAGAGCTAGGAGTTGCTGATCAGGTTTATTGATCTTGGTTCATATCCGTGTTATCTTTCGTTATCACATACAACAGCTAATTTTAGTGATCCTCAGAATATAATTGATTAAATATTTGCATAAAACATTTATTTATTAGTGCTATGAAAATGTATTCGATAGCCACTTTTTTGGAAACTTTAGGCAGTGAATGTTATGAAACTTTAGGGTAAAGGTAAGTTGTCTTTGTGAAATTAGTGGTAAATATTTATTTTTATCCTAAACATTATCAACACGATGATTACTAAAGTTTGTCTAACATTGTGATTTTAGCTTTACTTATACATTTCATAACACATTGACACCCAGGCCTATTTTGCCGATACTTTCCATGGTCCCACTAGTATAGGTTGCTATTTTGTCCCAGCCAACAAGTGGCCCTTTAAAAACAAAATAAAGCACGACTCACTGGTGGGTCGTGTGGATCTTACTGGAAGACTGTCGCGACTCACCGGTGGGTCGTGTGAGAGCCAACTTGTAACTTGTTTCTTTGAAGTATTTCAATTAGTCTGTACAAGATTCGTGGTTTGTTATTGTTTCGGAAACTTGAGACGAAATTCCAGAACATACAATGACCAAGAGTAACAACAAAACAGCCTAATTACTTAACCCCGTCAGCCATATTTTTTTCTGTTCTTGGGTTAACTCATAAATGTTTAGATTAGTTAAGTATAAGACATGAACAGTTAGATTTGACGTCAGTTTCTATTTTGTAATTCTGGATATACCAGTTTTTGTCGTGCTTTAACGAAAGACCGTTTTTCCATATCCTGGATATAAGTGCTGTCTCCGTATATATGTTGGGTTTGTGACTGCCTAACATCTGAAGAATTTCCAGTTTATTATTATTATAATAATAGAATCATTACGAAATTTGATAGAATAATTTGTAAGGAGTTTCAATTGACTTTCAGACAATTTTATTTACTAGCCCTGAAGTAGCGGTAAAGGTGAAACGTTGGTTAAAATAAAGTTCTTATATAATTTATCTGGAGTGCAAAGGTCGTTTTTTTTCTGACTTTATTATCAAAATAATGTTCAGTAGAACGTGATACTGAGTGGGCTGTGTTGAGAGACTGAATGTGAAGTGTTTGTGGAGAAAATAGTAACATTAAATAGCGAAGTTATTTATATTTTATCCATCGACTGAAGAATAATGCTCTCACATGGAACGTGGTTTTATTCAATTTAAAGGTACTTTTACTGTCAGCCGTTTTAAATAATTAAAATATTTATGCCGAACATTTCTGATCAGTGTTTCTTCCGCTACGTGTTGTTGTCATTCCAGTTCGATGGAGAACCGTGTGGTTTGACCTATTTCCAAAGTAGGTTGTTGTAATTTTCACCGGTTCCTCACGTATTGTGAGGCCTCAATGGGGTGATATAGCAATTGCTCCTTACGAGGGTTATCGTCTGTGACACTGTTTTCAGCGGGTAAAAGAAGGGGGCTGTGTTTAAAACTTGAAGGTGAACGACTATTTGCGCATATTGATTGACTTCTACAATTCTTAATTGATCAGGATTGACTTGTTGACCATTGAGTTTCGCACGGATTGTCTTTCGATGTAACATAGTTACAGTGACAGAAATCAGTAGCAATGTGTTTTACTGAATAAACTAAACTCTATGACTGTCTTATATCTATTAGAACAAACTAAGGCTGCTAACAAAGTTTGGAGAGTAACATAATTTAAACTTTTAAGCAACACACACACACACACACACACACACACACACACACACACACACACTGAAAAGTAAACATACAGATAACAATGTTTATTTTTAGATGAATCATTGTTACTTAAAATGCGTTTATTATTACTGTGGTTCAAATGTTCGTATCCGAAATCTCAAAATACTGCGATAAGATTTCGAAGTTCACATCATTACGTGTAAATGAAGTTGACAGACATTAAAGCAAAGAGATAATTGTGCCTTTTTGATAAGAAGAGAAACATGGGTGGATTATTTTTAATGTTTCTATATTCATCTTGGGTTGTGTAAAAACAACCCGACCCACGCTTTATTAAGGATTTATAATGTTACGTACATACGTTTTTGTTTTGTTTTTTGTCTGCTCTGTTTAAACTTTTCAAAAGATCGGACCACATGTATTGGAACATCATGAAAGGTATTGGTAACGTTAGCTAGAACGTTTATACAGTAGACAGGTTGTGATGTCTCGAGTAATTCAGTCAGTCATCCATACTGACTCGGAACAAATCACTGATTTTTACGCCATGGGAAAATTTCTGGGTGAGCAACTTGAAACAACAGAAGTCTGTCGAGTTAAGACTTTTTTTCATCTCAGCACTAGGTGTACGAGTGACTTCAGCGTGTCTGTTAGTCGTAATATATCGAGAAGTTGACCCTCTCTTCCAGGGTCGTAACTTTTAAAGAAGTTTTTACCTCATACCATGTGCTAATTGGCGGAAACTCTTTTCATTGAAATTTGATTTTTGTTTGTGAGAATACTGTAATAGTGTTATCACATTTTGAACCAACCGTTAATTGTTTGCAGACTATTATATGAAACGCAGAAAATAGTCGCGCTTAATTTATTGTACATGTACTGAAATTATTAATATTATTGTTATTTTTTATATAGAAATGGCTGTTTTTTTTCACCCTTTCTCCCTCGTCCTTTATGTTTTTAAGTAAGACATGAATTTGAATTATTGAAAATAAAAGTCGTGATAGAGGAAAGAAGTGAAAAATCACTTGTGGGTCACGTTGTGATAGAGGAAGGTGGTGCGAGATCACTTGTGGGTCACGTCAAATATAATTGGTATATTTTATTAGATTCTTAATTGGAAATGCAGAAACAGTGTAAGAAGGTTATCGGTGAGGGCAGTTTGTCTTTATCACGACTACGTATGTAGTTTTCATTCTCGCAAACTTTTAAATCATTTGACTGAACTGCTACAACGAAAGTGGCTTATTCTCCAGACTTCTCTGATTTTTTAAGTTTAGTTTGACCTTGTTGTAGTAACGAAGCTACATCGGTTTCGATCATTTTAGAATTTCACCTAGTTTGTTTGTATGTTTGTCATTTAAACAAAAATAAGTTTCTACTAATTTTGGTTGTATCAATGAGAATAAATTATTGTTTTTATATACAGAATGCTTCTGAGGACTAGCGCATACACGGACATTGCTGTGCAGGTCATTTTATATACCACTTTGTCTCTTGTTTTTTTAGACCAAAACGTAACGAGTCTCCCGCCAACAATTAAATCGTGTCTCCAGGCTTGAAAATAGTAAAAAAAAAACAACCAAAAACCTCGTCTATTACTTCCATGCGGTGATAGCTGTACTAAGTGTAACTGTTATATTCCTTCATCTCCATTTATATATTGAAAAGGGATGGTATTATTACATAACATAGCACAAGATAGTATGGTTGATAAATCTGGCATAGTGCCAACTCTTGGAGTTGTAAACTTTTTTTTTTTTTTATAGTTAATTAAATTGTTATTTTCTCAATGGAAATCTTTTACGTGATTGTCATTACATGCAAGTGATAGAACATTTTTTTATGCAATGTTTCAGATAACTGTTTTCTAGGACCTGGAATGGCCGGGTGGGTTAAGACGTTCGACATTTTGTAGCCTTATGCTTAATTGCAAACAAACAGTTTTTTTATACACGTTATTCGATGTATTTGTGAAATCAAATGAGTTGTTCTCAAACAATATTTTTTTACATCAACCATATCATGAACCATAACATACAACATGGCCAGATAGTTAGTGCGCTCGAGTCGCGATCTGAGGATTGTGGGTTAGAATCTGTCACACCAAATATACTTGCCCTTTCAGTCGTGCAGGCGTTATAATGTCACGGTCAATCCCACTATTCGTTGGTAAAAGAGTAGCCCAAGAGTTTGCGGTGGGTGGTAATGACTAGCTGTCTTCCCTCTAGTCTTACACTGCTAAATTAGGGACGGCTAGCGCAGATAGCTCTCGAGTAGCTTTGCGCGAAATTAAAAAAACACACAACAAACAAACTGTTTCCTATGTTGGTTTCAATATTCAATGTCTACTTGAAAAATTACCAAGAGATTGCAAAATTGAAAAACTCCATTGCATGTTCTAGATATTGTAATTAGTAAATTGTTGAGCTATCCATCACTTATTGATAGAAGTAACAATTTTAAAAATCGAACAATTTATAGGAAGGTTTGTTTACGGGGATTTAACCGAGTAGAGGGCGCAAGTACATAAGTTAATTACTAGACTTATGGTAGCGTATACGTTTTAGAACTTACGAGAATTAATGCTTAATGTCAAACAACAGAGCTGTAAAGTGAAGGTATTTTAGAAATCCTGTAATATGTATATTTAAGGTTAATTTACAGAAACTAAGTAAGTATAGAGTTTTAAGGTTCTGTTAGGAGGGGGGTGTCGTGGAACCCTACGAGTTTGAACTTGCACATTGTATTTGAATATAGAAAAACATTTTGGTTTTTAGACGAATGTAGATGCATAATATATTTTAAGATTAAAAAATGTGTGTTATTTTAAAGGCTCATAATTGTGTTACAATGTGGAATTATACAATGGTGGACAAGATCTGTTTTGAATCCCCCACCCCTAAATATAAATCCTTTTGTTTCCTCTGAATTTGTTACCAACTTACCAGTATGAATAATTTTCGCGTCAAGTTAATTTTTTTGGCGTGTGTGATTATACACAGGCAAAATATGTTTTAACGGATTTATTATGAACTGTAACTGTTGTTTGTATATTAAAATATATTTGTTTTAAGAAAGGAAATTATGTGTATCAACATTTAATTAACTTCTAAATTTGAATTATAATTTAGCTTAGTTTTAAACTACTTTAAATCGTAATATGTAACATAATCAATTGGAGGCTCGTCCGAGATCGATTATAAAACGTAACAAAATTACAAAAAAATAATTCTAAACCATGACAAATATAACATTATTAAAAGTAAAACAATCTTATTTCTAGTAATGTTTGTATAATGTTTTTTCACTTCTTTGTGTGTTCGATATTGATCGCCCCCCGCTAGTACAGCGGTATGCCTACGGATTTACAACGCTAAAATTAGGGGTTCGATTCCCCTCGGTGGGCTCAGCAGATAGCCCCATGTGGCTTTGCTATAAGAAAACACGCGCGCGCACACACACACACACACACACACACACACACACACACACACTAGATATTGATATTTGTTCAAAACGTTATTTTCAAAATGCATTTTATTGCTAACTACGCTATGTAAAAAAAAAAAAAAAAAGCCTGATATATCAGAGAAACTTTGTGGTGAGTCAGAGATTACTTATAATAAACGTTTTTTTTTTTTTTTTTTCTACGAAAGAAACTTATACGTGATAATCCACATGCCGAAATTCGTTTGTGGAAACATTTTTTTCACCACTTTGTCCTGCATGTTTTTCCCGATACGCTTTAGGGCTCGTAACGCTAAAATTCGGAGTTTGAACCACGCCGCAGATGCAAGAAACGCGATCATCCAATCCCGTACCTTTGCACTAAAATAATAAAATTTTCTACATAGGATTAGGAGGTATGTGCATTTTTATTTTTAGCATTTCGATTTAATCTAAATTTAACTTTTTTTTTTTTAAACCTCTACCATTAATAGAGAAAAATAGAACTTAACCATGACATGCTTGTAATAATTTCGAAGCTAAATTAAAGAACGGTATTTAATGCGCTTTACATCGAACAGTCTTTTTTTTTTTATGCTTACGGTTATGAGACTTTGTGAAATTAAAGAAAGATTGGGATTGCTGGTTCATTGTTTTATGTGCACGCTATGAATAAATATTACTACTTCCACTTCAAACGTTTGTGAATCGCTGTCGGTGAACATTGGTTTTATAAATTTTACAATAGCCTTATTTTGAATTCATTGCACGTGCAGTTTGTCGTATTGACAGTGAGTAACTTGGTAAGGCCTAACTGAGAACTAAGCTTCACTTGGCGATCGTACTCGAAAGGGTGGTTTTTCATCTATCTCGCTTGCTGTCCATGACGGTACGGTTTTTGTCTGTCTCGACCTCCGGCATGTATAATACTGTGCCACTCAGGAAGCCGCTGCTCAGACGAATAAATTAGTGTGTTTCTAAGCGTCTCACAGTAAGCCCTTTTGTGTACGGCGTTCGAATCTGGAACTCACGCACAATTCGAGGCGCGGAAATGACCCCTTTTTTTGCCTTGTCTATGCGAATCACTAAAGGCTTGCTCACAGACACCTGGTTCTCGTGCAGCATGCTCGAGTCACGTGAGAACTCCACCTGCGCTTCGATGGACTATAATCTTAAGGTTCTTTGTATGATGTGCATGTAGGCGTGTGAACATTTCCAACATACGGAGATCGTGCACGATTTGTGGACGAGGTTCTAATGACTTTTTGTACGCGTAAAAAAAAATAGGTGGTGATTTTTTCCACAAGTGCTAAGTTGTGTCTTACGATTCCAAAAACATTTCTTAGACACTGTTGTAGACAGGGGAAGGGAAGGTTAATGGCGTCTTATTTTGTTATTGTTTGCGGTTCACCGGGCTATCTGAATAATTGAAGATGCTAGGTTCATGCTTGACTAATCCAGTCTAATGTTCATTCATACCCCTCCCCCCCAGTATTTCATTTTGATCAAACAATACCCCATTGTTCCTACCTCTAGTATTTCAGTTAGAATTAAACATTGCCCCCATTGTTCCTACCTCCAGTATTTGTACTGGAACATCAACACCTGTAACGGTATTTCACTTTGAACTAGCCCGAGACTTCCATTGCCAGCTGCACCATTTACGTTTCTGTATTGTACAAGGTTAAACGGCTAGAAAAGTAAAGCGATTCGCCGAAAGGCAAGTAGAAAACGCGGAATTGTTTCAAAAGCTCGTTTCATAGTAAGGAAATTGAACCACTTTTTCATATGAAACCAGACGTATCCACCGTTTGTGGGTCACACGATGTTTTCTGAACTCCAGTTCGATGAATCTCGGCCTCCGTTTTCGGTTTCTACTTAAGTATAACGTGTTTCTATCTGTATCAGTAATTCGTGCAAGAGAAACAAAACATCGAATCATTGTGAATGTTTCATTAGAATATACCAGTTCACTCAAAAGTTGTAGAAAATGTTTACGGTACAAACAAATTTAAAATTTAATTAACGTATGTTTAGGTGAGAATCGTATAAACGTTTGTTCGAGCTTTAACGTTGATATTCAGACCATTACACATTCTTCGGTCACGTGACACTCAGACAAGGCTTTATGTGCAATATCACGCTTTGTTCGAGCACGTGATGTTCAGACCAGGTTTCTTGTTCAACTGTTGCTTAGTGTTCAGTAACATAATATTCAGACCAGGTTTCTTGCTCGTGCTGTTTCTCTTATTCAGGGTCATTACTAAGTACCAAAGAAATGTCATGGAAGCAACCCCGGATTAAGGCTCGCGGTTGGGGGGGGGGGCTTTTAAGTTGAAAAGCTCCGGGCCAATAAAACCCTTAATCCGGCCTTGCATGTGGTGACGGGTACATGTAAATATTTTTCCATATTTGCTCTGTTTCTTTGTTTTATTTAAACTTAGATTAGAGCTTTTGAAACTTAAATGCGTTCTTTTTATCACGTAAATTTCCTTATCTGAAATAAAACATTTCAGTTTTTACAGAACGAAGATGGTTCTTTAGAGACTTCGACATTAATTCCTTTCTGTTTTTAATCACTCTCGTATTTCAAATTTTATTACGTTTCTTTGGTTTTTAAGTTCGACCTTCTTTTTGCTTGTTTTCTGTTATTTCTTTTAAGAAACCGTAATGTTTGTGTTTTAATATTTTCCCATAAACCATGGCCGTTTGTTACAAGAACGTGTGATTTGTTGAGCTGTCTGAGTAGCCGTTTTTCATGAATGACAATTAGTCACAATGTAAGCTGTAACGACGAGCACATGTCATTGCAGTAAGGTTGAGTTATGGGTCAATTTCAGTCGTCTTTATCAGGAACCACGCCTCCCCTTCCTCTCTCATGGAAGGGATGTGGGATTTTACTGTTGGTATGTACAGAAACTACGCCATCTATGGATCCTTCTAAGAAGTGACTCCCTGCAGCTGGCCACTTCCCGGAACGCTAATCATCCCAACAGTGTGACTATCAGATTGTCGGTCTCCCTTAACTTCCTTGTGAATTGCTGCACACGTATAGTGACATAGTTATATCGTTTCGCATGTGTTTTTATCCATATGGACCACATGAATACAAACAGTGTACTTTTAAAGTTGTTTTGTAATTTCCGTTGTCCATTTTTTTTTTTTTCCTTTTAAGGTTTTATTTTTAAAGAAATGTGTGTGTGATAACAGTTTAATTCGTACGGTTCGTGATGAAACCAGATGTGTTAACAGTCCACTGGCAACTGTATATTGAACAACAATCAGTACATTACCACTGTATACATTTAAACTGGTCGTGGCTTCGTAGTGAGTGTGCCTGAACTGTGAATCTAAGGGTTCAAGGTTTGTATCTCGATGCCGTAAAAACGCGCCCCGCTCTTTGGATCCCTGAGTATGCTATGAGTGTTATGCTCAAGCCATACTGTTCAATCAGACTAGTGTAACGTAAGGATTGACGGTGGGCGAATTGGCTAGCTGCCTCCCCTCTAGTCTTAATTCAAAATTAGCGACGGCCATACCCCATATAACTTTGGACGATATTCTAAAGAAACAAGACCATATACCACTTGTATACTTAAATGAAACAAAAACTTTGTTGTGATTTTAAGCTAAGTTCAGTATGTTTCTTACCATAGGCATGGAGAAGTTCCCTTAAACTCGTAATCCGAGGGTCGCTGGTTCGAATCCCCGTCACACCAAACATGCTCGCCCTTTCAGCCGTGGGGGCGTCATAAAGTTACGATCAATCCCACTATTCGTTGGTAAAAGAATAGCCCAAGAGTTGGCGGTGGGTGGTGATAACTAGCTGCCTTCCCTCTAGTCTTACACTGCTGAATTAAGAACGACTAGCTCAGATAGTTCTCGTGTAGCTTTGTGAGAAATTCAAAACAAACCATAAACCAAGCCTTGAACTCAATGCCCCCTATATATATATATATACACACACTAATAAATTAACTAGATACCAGAACTGCTTTATTGAATGTAATATAATTAAGAGTAAAGTTAGATTTGTTTTTAATTTCTCACAAAGCTACGCGAGGGCTATCTCCGCTAGCCTTCTCTAGTTTAGCAGTGTAAGACTAGAGAGAAGGCAGCTAATCATCACCACCTACTGTCTACTCTTGGACAAATCTCTGTCCAACGAATAGTGAGATTGACTACACATGGTAATGCCCTCACGGCTGAAAGGGTGTGAGGTGGGGATTCTAACCCACGAACCTCAGATTGGAAGTCGAGCGCCCTAACTACTTGACCAAGCCGTGAAGGTAGATTAGTCATAAACTAAACTAAACTAAACTAACGTGGCAGGGGTTCAGTTTAGAGAGAGAGAAATCCGAAGAGTTCTCTCTCCAACTGGGGTGTTCAGGAACTTTGTAGTTCCTTTTCGTCCCCTTTCGTGGATTGTTATTAGGATTAAGTGGTGGGTTTTTTTTTTTTATTATTATTATTTTAATAAATTAATTATTGTTATTATTCTTGACTTTTTGGGTGGGGAATGTCTCACTAAATGGTCTTTTGGGTGGAGGCAAAGGTAGCAGTGGAAAGAAGGAAAGGTCGGGACCTGTCTCGAAAAGAAAAAGTTGGGTAGATGTGAACATGAATGTAATTCATTCAAGTTCAGATCAAATCAAACGGCCCGATTCTGGGTCTGGCAAAAAGGTTGCCTGGGCTGGGATCTAGAAATCCAATGCCTGAAGATTTTGATGTGGGGGGAAACGGGAGTACCCCGAGAAAACCCACTTTCACACGACAGGCGCCGAAAGTTTTGCCTGTCGCGTGCCCTGTACCTGAAAAAAAAGGAATTCATGTTAATAACATAGTTTTTATGTATTTAGACTCTTTGTTGAGTGGATTGTGATTCTTGAAATATGTTGTATGGTGATATGTATTTTGTTGGTGCACTTGATAATTTGTGTAGTGATGCCGTTAGTTTGTTTCTGTTTTCTGCTTTTCGATAATATTTCATAGAAAGTTCTGTTATTCTATCTCTTATAGTTGGTAAATTACTAATTTGGTGTAGATAATTTGTTGGTGTAAAAGATGGTAAACTGAATGCGGATTTTAATATTTTGTTTTGTTGCACTTGGATTTTTTGGAGTGTGTTGTTTGACATGTTGTATGTTACTTGACATCCGTACTCTATTAGTGGACGGATGTAAGCCTTGTATATTTGTATAATGGTGTTCGGTGCGCATTTTGATTGTTTACCAGTTATAGTCTTTAGATATGAAATCCTTTTCTTATTGATGAGTGTATATTGTTTATGTGTTTTTTCCATGTTAGTTTTGTGTCGAAAGTGACGCCAAGGAATGTGATGTTTTTGCTCATGTTGATGGTTGTGTTTCCAAGTGATAGATTTATTTTTTCTAGATTTTTTCTTTGCTTCTTTAGTTTTCTATAGAAGGTGATTGCTTGTGTTTTTGTCGGATTTAACACGACCCTCCACTTGTTGCTCCATGTTGAGACGTTGTTTAGTGATTCTTGTACGCGAGACATGGCCATTACTGGGTTTCTGGAGGTGCTCCAGATTGAGATTAGTCATAAAGAAGTTAACACGTTTTTATAGTTACTTGCTTTCATCATTGTGCGCAATTTTGCTACTTTTTTTCTTTCTTTGTCTTTTGGTGAGAGGTTGATCTGGAACACTAGGTTTAGTTCTTCTTCGGACTTTGGTCTCAACCTTTTATAGGGGGATAGAGATAGATTTGACCTCTTGCACCCGGAACCACCATGATAAAGTTATATCTTTTTGGCATTGAAATCCCGCGCCACAGTCATCAAATAAAATACCCCCACACACACACACACACGTATGTTATTTTAACATTCAAGAAAGATGTCCACTTGTTCGAACCCATGCAATACGAGAAAAGTGGTCAAGTTGAATTGCATAAAGTATATTTAAATTCAATCTGAAAACTCTCAAAGAGGATGGTTTTAGATGTGTCTTTTAGAGACAAGCTTTCGTTTCTTAGTTGATAATGTTTCAAGTGAAATACAGTATCCTTGAGTCTGCATACTAACAGTATCCTTGAGTCTCCATACTAGCCAGTACTAAGGTCTACCTGCTGGGAGTAGATTCAATACATATCAATAAAGCTACATTCTCAGCATCATTAACTAATCAGTTGTCGACCTTTTATACTTCTGCTTTCAATGAGATACGAACATTTGACCTGTCATTCTGTAGGGAACATCAAAGCATCACGATAGTCAGGCGTAGGATGAGCAGACAGCAACACTTTAAAAGTAAGTACAGGCATAATACTGTACAGAGCTTGCTGCACGACACCTACCAAAGTGGTTGGTTCTAAACGGTTCCTAAATACCTCTACGTGTCATTTGGACACTTCTGTACTTATTGTGCTTTGCCGTTAAGCTCGTGATGCGCTGACGTATTTCAGTGACCTTACCCCTTCAAATCACTTCGTAGCCCCGAAATAAAAGCAGTTATCTTTTATTAGATATTCAATTAGCATTTTTTATTTCATTTTTAAATGTCGTATGATTAAAGATAAATGGGTTATTTCACAGGTCAT
This sequence comes from Tachypleus tridentatus, assembly GCF_004210375.1. NCBI lineage: Eukaryota > Metazoa > Arthropoda > Merostomata > Xiphosura > Limulidae > Tachypleus > Tachypleus tridentatus. The sequence continues at coordinate 144,108,719 of NC_134834.1, forward strand.
AAATAAAAGTTCGAGACGTACAATGTAGTCAGACCCGTGCGCAGAATGTTTGAGAGGGTGGGTATTCTAATTTGCGAGATCAAAAGTCAACATATTCTATGTGAAGTACAATCAGTATAAAAAGCGTACTAATGCTGTGGGGGAGGATCTGGGCAGTGTCTCTGAGAAAATTTGGAAAGAAATACATGATATGAAATCAAATATGGAAGTAATTTTGCATGAAATAGAGCTTGAATAATTGCATGACTGTATACATAAAATCCATAAACATCCAAAACGTTATAAAACACCATAAGTAGCTGCGCTATTACCATATAAATTGACTATAGGTGGTTACATTTATTACTTATTTTGTGTGGCTCGGCATGGCTAGGTGGTAAAAGCACTCGACTCGTTGTCTGAGAGCCGCGGGTTCGAATCTCCGTCACATCAAACAGGCTCGCCCTTTCAGCCGTGGGGGCGTTATAAAGTAATGGTCAATCCAATTATTCGTTGGTAAAAGAGTAGCCCAAGAGTTGGCGATGGATAGTGATGACCAGTTGCCTTCCCTCTAGTCTTACACTGCTAAATTAAGCACGGCTAGCGCAGATAGCCTTCGTGTAGCATTACACGAAATTCAAAAACAAAGTTTGTGTAAAGCTAAATCAGTTTGATCAATTATATTTTGTTTGCCACGTATCTGTTTATGTTCGTTAGAAACGCGCGTTTCTACTGCCCCAACAACGTAGTTTGAAACATGTCTTGGGACTGTCCCATCAGCGTAGAAGTTACTTGAATGCAAAAAACTAACAGGTGACTTTTTTTTAATTGTGCATGACTGTTGCGTGATGTGTAACCGCTTTCATGCGTGGTGTGTTATTCTTACAATTTTCTCTACGGTCAGCCAACGCGAGTAAGTCGCTGGGTGGCTTTCTAGCGTTGATTAATAGTTGTCTGCAACTCGGGTGAGTTTAAAGTCCATGGGGAGCAATCTACCAAACAACAACAACAAAAACATCACGTGCTCGAAGCCTGTTATACAATAACAACATCTCAATTCTTCAGTGTAAAGTGACTCTTCATGTGTGTAGATTAAATCACGCAACACTGGCGTATGTATACAGTTTGTATAACTTTCAGTAAAAATTCGCACCAACACTTCATTTATCATGTCACAGAACCATACAGTTTCCCAGAAACATTTCATTATTCTCATAGGGATTCATGCTCGCGCAGCTAATTGGAGTGTTACGACGTTCGTAGTCTTCCACGGTGATCGAGCCGAGACAGTTTCTTTTATATATTCTACGTCAAATAACGTCGAGCACAGGAAACTGCTTCATGGTTTTGATTATTTGTATTTTAATGGCACATTCAGTGTTGTAATTGTGAATGTTTTATTCTTTTAATACTAATATTTAATTATATATGTTCTTAACCCTATCGTATACGATGGGTAATTAGTGACGTATTCAACAGTGTATAAAGTAATATATTCTCACCATGGACTGTGACTTGCATTAATGCCAATGTGATTGAATTGAACCTACTATACAAACACCTGTAATCACGCCCTCTTGTGTGCTACTTTTCTTCAAGGAATCTATTCTTTACGTGCATAAATGTTCAGATTTTATAAAAGCCTGAAAGATAACCACACACAAGTATTACACTAAGACGTATCAATAAGTAACCAATTAATCATTACAAGTAGCCAAGGGAAAAAATAGGGAATCGCTTGGCTACAGCTTTAGGATGGTAACCTAGAAACTTATCGGGATGTGGCAAGTAGCCAAGAGACAGATAACAATAATAAATAACTAGCAGGCGACCAAAAGATGAATAATATATACATACATACACACATTGTGTTTTTATTTTAGCGCTTAGACGTCATAACTTTAAATTTGAAAATATATAGGACCAACGACTTAAATGTGATACGTATTAGCGTAATTGCTGTACTCGGTACTTGTAAAACATATTTTAACATGTGGGTAAAGTGCTCTTGTATGTTATCAACTCTTTTGATATTATTGATACACAATCATTCAAGAACAAAAAATAATTGTATAAAATCAATCACGCGTTGAATTATTAGATTGGAAACTTTCGCGGAGTAGTAATGACGTTACGAGAGGCGTGACAGTAGTTTGTGAGCGGTGAAGATTATTGACAACTTTATATCTGCTTTGCAGACGACACGGAGTGGTTAATTTGAGGATGACGCTGCGGGTGAGAACTTTAGAACCTTGTGGTTATAATCATTTTATTCTTTTCTTTTTTCTGGTACCTGTGCATTTGTTTGTTGAATTTTGCAAAGCTACTCGAGAGCTATCTGAGCTAGATTTTATTTTTTCATTTTAAATGCTTTTTAGTTTAGACAGTACCTGATGTAGATATGATATACTTCAGATCTTTGGGTACTGTTTACCAAGGAAAAGCGGGATTGGGAGTTACATCATAACGTCCCACAGCTGGAAGGGTAAGCTGGTTCAGTGAAGGGATTAGATCCCACAGGTTACGAGCACCTACGTCGAAAATTCGTAGTTTCTTAAAAGGTGAAATAAAATTTTAGAGCATTATTAGCATTCTAAAATATCAAAGACGTTAGCAACACTACGCTATGGTTTCTTTTTCTTCTAATCAGTGGTCTAAAGATTAATTTTATTTTAAGCACGGGAATTTGAAGGGTTGTACACCGTCCCATTAAGTTATAATTTCGATAAAAAAGTTAATATTGATGTAGAGTGGGGTTCAAATTCGCGGTGCTACTACTGTAGATTTACCAAAATAATTTTGAACTTTTGTTTTGGTAATTTCGATTATATTTATTCCTGATAATTAAGGCATGGTGTTTTCACTCGTATTTGCTCGGAAGGCAACAAGTAAAGGCGCCATTTGTAAAATAACTGAATTATTTTATTATTTCTCATTGTATTTAAAAGGCCCGGCATGGCCAGGTAGGTTAAGGTGTTCGACTCGTAATCTGAGGGTCGCGGGTTTGAATCCCCGTCGCACCAAACATGCTCTCCCTTTCAGCTGTGGGAGCGTTATAATATGACGGTCAATTCCACTGTTCGTTGGTAAAAGAGTAGCCCAAGAGTTGGCAGTGGGTGGTGGTGACTAGCTGCCTTCTCTCTAGTCTTACGCTGCTAAATTAGGGATGACTAGCGCAGATAGCCCTCGTGTAGCTTTGCGCGAAATGAAAAACAAACAAAAACAAACATTGTATTTAAAAGTATTCACATACATACTTTAAAGCAGAGCTAGGTCCAGCACGATTAATCGAACCCCGTATTTTATTATTGTAAGGTTGTAGACTTACCGCTGTCCAACTGAGGGACATCTAAAGCAATAATTTTTTTAGCGCTTTCATAATGCAGGCCCGTAAGAAGCATTCTGAAAGTGAAACGGATGCACTGTGTGTCCCAGCGTCATTATAATTACACCCATTTTAATGTTAATACGCCGTACTCTTAAACAAAACACTGTACTTCTACTATATTTATACTAAATAAGAAAAAAAAACATATTTAGGTATCTAATTGAACCTTTTAGTACCATTTGGGCCTAGGGAACTTGTGCTCGCTTGTAGCTTTGCCATGAGACCAGCACATTGCAAATTATATACCAATCAAGTTTTTAACTTTGTTTTCTACATTAGAAACATTAATGGGGTAAAAGTGGTACACATATGACTGTACCAGCCTTACCGTTTCCTGTGACCCTGAAATGAACAGACGTTACATCCATATATTTAATTTACGTAATTGTACGATTGTTGCTACCTTTTTCTTATAGACGGAGACATTTTAAATCATAAGTTTGATTGAATAATGTTTATGGTTTAATATCTTTTTGTCGTGATGAGTTTTCTAAGACTCCCGGTCACGATGAACCGACCCCTCTAGGCGTCACACCGAAATATAAAAAATTAACTAACAGAAATAAACTTCTTGACTCTACTACTTAGAACCTGTTTTCAGATTTGAAATCCATGAAGTATGAAAAAAGATATACCTAGATGTAGTAGTAATGGTTTTAGAGGTTTCAGCGTTCTCATCTTCTCCATAATCAATATCATAACCTTGCTTTTCTCTCTAATCTGATTCAGTTTTGACCTGTTAGGGTACTTGTTCTTTTCATTACTTTCCTTTATCTGCTTTTAGCATCATTTCTTAGTTTCCAGTTAGTGTGAATCCAAAGGTGTAAGCATCATATACAAACACCACATGCAAAGCAGTCATCTTTCTTTCTTTCTCTGTTTGTGTTCCTGTCAAGACATTTTACACATTTCACTTATGAATGTATTTTTTCACTCTGGAGAAAAAGATTTTCCAGACTGTATTATTGGATTTTTGGTTACGTAATCGGGCGCCTCCAATCTGTTTTTCGGCTCTGACGTTTTACCCCTAAATTTGGGTCGGTTTTTCACGACCGGGGATTCATTAAAATTGATTTTACCATGTGTTAGTTTTTATTTTGGAATAATTAATTGTATATCTTTAATGGAACAAATTGTGTTTAATGATGATAATCGTAATTTATATATGTCAGCTACTGTAGTACTTAGTATTGATTATTATAGAATAAAATGGCAGTCATAAAAATCGCCTGTTTTAAAGCCACCTTTAAAATATCAGAAAAAAAACAACTATTTCACAGTATTTGCTGAGGAGAACTAATGTTTACTGTATTTATGAAGCCGCCTAAATCGCTATAAATGTGTTTTTATGGATTGAATAAAAAAATTAACTATTTCAACAGATTTTCACTTAAGTGATTTTTCCAGATAAATGTATAGAAAAAATTACGAAACTTGAAGCCAATGTGGTCTTACTAATCATCGCGCAGGACCAACTAGGCCTAATGGGATCGTGTATGAAGTATGTTAATTATGTATTAATTTAAAATAATTACGCATTAGCATTACGAAAACAAAAAGATCGCAAAGAATATCGTTATTGTAAATCAACCTATTTGGACTTCATCTTCCCAAAATGTTTTTATATATATTAGCGCAAAGCTACATAAGGTATACTTGCTTTAGTTATCTTTAATTTTGAGCAGGTAGAGTAGAGGGAGGGTGTAGCTAGGCAGTCAACAGCGCCTATCAACACCACCTCGGTTACTATCTAATCGAATAGTGGTATTTAATTGTTTCTCTTATTACGCACCCACAGCCTCAAAGTGCGAAGCGCGATTTATATTTCCGCTGGTACGGTAAGTGAACTGTGGACAATTAGATCCATAATCTGACACCCAAACCATTAAACCACGCCCATCCCAGTCCTGGGTGCATAGGAAAGTTCATTGGACTAGTTGAGACATGGTAAACTCTGTTCAACTGAATTAAGAATAATTTCATTCAAACATCCTGCTATCGATGATAGTCTGTAAGGTAAAAAGAATGATGTAATTCGTCATCCCAAGAATTTTACTGTACAAGTCAGTGTTGGGCGTATAATCATCTTCAGTAAATACCGCATGTGTACGCAACAATATAACGTATATAGTAGAGTTGTTCAAGACTTTTTTTTACAAGAGATCTTTCCCGCTAGCAACGACTCAGTTGCTATGACAACTTTAGGATTCTGAATAAAATTTAACCGCCCACGAGTGGAACGAATCGAGAGCTCTTGAAGATTGTTTCATCCAAGTAAGGTTTGAAAAGTAGAGTTCATCTGTGCTTGTTGTACGCCCGGAGTTAACAACTGACAATTTATTCAGGCGTAGAACTGCACTGCAGTATTCCACAAAATAGCCTCAAAGCTTGCGTAGCAGGAATAGATCGATAATTAACACCATCGTATACTGTTGTTATCCAGAACCTGGCTACGTATTTTTTGTTGTGTTATGGCCAGTATTTAGAGGCTTTCATTTTTAATATGCAAGTATGAATGACTGATGACTGATCAAATGGCATAAACATCCAAGAAAACTTGATTGTTCAGTCATAAATTAATAATGCAACGAAAGTTAGAAGATTAATTCTTTAAAAAAATCTATTTGATGGAGTAACGTATAGTGATGAAGTTATGAAAACGTTTGGTTTTAACTGACATATTTATTTAAATTTTGGGTGGTTCTAATAAGACTGCAACATAAGATCGTGCCCCACCCCCCCTTCTTCCACCCTAGGGCTCTCTCTGTGGTATCATAACTAAGCCTCTTTGTATAGGTTGCCACTAACCTGCCCATGGGAATGTATGAAAGGATTAACTTCTGCTGTATCTACGTTAACCAGGAGCTATAAATAACAGTGTAATAAAAAAGGAAGATAGGTAAGTGCAATGTAAGCAATCATATGTGCCATACAGTCAGCAGTTTGCTTATTTGTATATCGTTAATAATTCAGGGCTCCGAACCCACATTGATACGATCGAAGAGCCCTCTAATACACTAGCTAAATATACTTAGTATCTCAACTTGTAAAAAAACAAAAAACAAAACAACACTTAAACACTGAAGAACGAATTTTCAAGTATTGAAACTTCAGTTTAGGAATACTCTCTTAATACTGCTTGGATTCTTTACAACGTGCTAGGAACATTCTCTTAATAGATCTAGCTTACTTCGTGACGTTCTAGGAATATCTTCTTATAATTGAGTTTGCTACACACACACACGTCGAAAATTCGGATCTCTGAAACGACTGTACCGATGATCACAAATCATAACTGGGTAATATTTGAGCAATAAATAAAACAATTGAAACTTCTACAAGAATGATATGTTTCAGATTTAACCAATTACAAAAAAGAGCAAGTTCTAAATAAAAAAAAATCAAAAACAAATTTTAAATAATTGTTTTTCTTTACTGAAAATATCATGAGTGTTACAACAGAAAAACAAGACAGTTTCACTGATAAGTGTTTAGAAAGATATACTTCAATAAAATGTATTACATAATGTGATATTAACTTATTTTTAAACTAAAATTTCAGTAAACATTGGATGGCGAACATTATTGAATGTCAAGTACATTGTTGTAGAACAGTCAGACAATTCCAACAAGGCCTCGGGTCTGATAATTTTCCGCACGAACTAATAATTATATCTGTCCGACGTTAGGGTATTTTTATTAGTTTTGTTAATAGTTTTCGTGACATTCTAGGAACATTCGCTTAATTCTGTTAAGATTCTTCGCAATGTTCTATAATAATGATACTCAGTTTTGTTTTGAATGGAAGATTTTATAAATGATGTAAGTGGTTGACACTATAATAGTATATTAATTGACGTATTTAATACGTCATTTTAGGGTTAATAAATAACCAGACGCCAGAAGCTAAGATATTAGTGTTAGGGTTTTAAATTTGAGAATGTCAACGTTAATTGGTATATAGCAGTTCGTACAATTAAGGGACTGCTCATAAAATGTACTCACGACAAAACTTTATTTAATGCGTGAATTGTTTGCTCTCAGTACTATATTGTTTGTGTTACGCGTTTTCTGGATATTGCTTATAGGGTTACGGATCAATCATAGATTATAAAACTAAACATGGCGTATTATATCTAGCCCTGTTTGCGTCACGTAGAGCATTATAAACTTCAGCGCATGCTTGGAACGTTGTACCGGAAGATTCATCGCACAGGCCGCATTATCACGACAAGTACAACCTTATACACACACTATTTGTTTCCTTGAGCTGCCAGTTTGTACCCCGTTTATATGGGGATTCGATATCATTATTTTTTGTTTGAAACTGACGTTAGTATTGATGTCACGCGCGGTAGTAAGAATTCGCACACATATTCTGTACAATACTTCGCGTTGCGACGAGCGCCACAAACCGATATTTTCCTAATTTTAATTCGTTTGTTATACGTTTTTGCTGGTGTTGTGTTACATAAATTTTTACATGTTTCTGTGCCACAGTTATTAATTCCTAGTCTATCTCCTGTAACTAGTAAACAAGTTAGAAAGTTACATTCATAATAATTTTATGTAACTTCTCACCAGTAGATGCCGCTGCTCGAAGTTATTTTGTGGGGGATTTTTAAAAACTAAAATATTAAATATAAATCATTACAGCTATAGCAAGTTTTTCTTCTCAATTAGAAACAAATTTAGTAAAGGTACATTGAGTTTCTTTAATAGAGGTCGTTGATTAGTTCGTGTATATTGTTGTGTGTAGCATACAGGGTCGAGATATTTTAGTTACTGGTAGGTGAAGTGAATCCCAGGACAATGTCTCATCTCCATGGTTACTGACTCTCGCTTGAAAGTTAACTTTTGATGTTGAATTCCTATTCATAAATACAGATTATTTCAAAATTTGGAGCTACTTTGATAAAGTATAAGATGAATACTTCGTGAAAGAAAAATAAGACTTGAATGCGGTAATTAAATAAAGTCGACCACCAAAATTTCTCTAATTTTTATAAATATTCAAAAGTTTTTGAACAATGTTTTTTCAGTTGTTGTGTACAATTGCTCTAAGTTTTTCTTTACATGAGTTGTATCGTCATATATGCTTTGTTTTATATTCAGGCAAAATTGTTTTGTTCGTATGTCTTGGATTTTTTCCAATCATTTTATGAAAATTTTTAGCCTCATATTCGACTGAAAAATGTGTTTGACAATTGTTTTATTTAAATAGAACCACTTCTTTCTAATGAAACGCCAATTTTGTGCAACAAAGTGCCGAATGTTTCGCACCAATGTGTAACTTCTTATCTATAATTACCAAATTACCTATCTAATTGTTTCAACGCAAGAATTTAAAGATGTATTCGAGAAAACCTAATACAAAATTAACTACAGATTATATAAACAATATTTGGGTAAGACATTGTATATCAGGTGTGTACAAGTTGAAAAACGTTCAACGTTTTTGGTTTAACATCTGTACGTGTAGTAGTGTGTGTGGGTTTACTAGAATGGTGAATTTCAATTCATATAAACGCCGTCATTGTTATACATTGTACACTCCTTTATTTTGTTCATTCAAAAGTCCGTTGTTTTCAACGTGTTTGTGTACGTACAAAATTTTAAACCTATTATTGTTTCGTTTTATTATTTTAAGGCCAATTAATACACAATTTATTTTAGTTTACGATATAAAGCATTTATTGTTAAGGGTCAAATGTGATTTAGTGGTCATATCTTATTATTTGATTAGAGTAGCTCAAGAGTCGGCGGTAGATGCTATTGCCTAGCTACTCTAGTTTTTTAGTTCAAAGCTGGGGACAGCTAACGCAGATAGCGTTTTTAAATCTTTACTTGAATATCTGAAAAAAATATCGTTAAACTGTACATCAAAGAAACAAAAACAACAAAACAAAAACAGGTAGATATTTTCCCTGAAAACCATACCCCCTCCCCACAAGGTCAGCAGGAAGTGTACAGACTTAGTGGAAAATCCGAAGTTTAATTTCGCGGTGAACAAACCGCGTGTAGTCCCTTGTGTAGCTTTGCTCTAAAAACAGCCACAGCAATTTAATAAGAAAAACAGGGGAAAGCCAAAGTTACATAAGCAGAAAAATAAATTACTGAGGGAACAAAGTGCGTAAGGAAAGATTGACTCGCAATATCGTAACGCTCCCTCATTCCTACCCTTGTGACGTGTAAGGAATGACAAACTTTACATAATTATAGGCGGCTTATTTATATGTATAATATATTTCATGGTAATATGGCAAAATTATTGTTTTAATGTTTAACATACTCTAATAAAGGTGCTGATAGTATTAAATACATTTCTGTAACCCTTTTTAGAATTATATTAATATGAGTTTATCAAGTTCTAACATCCACAAGTCATTGGAAAGGTTTCCTTGGGACTGTGCGAGTGCATCATCACGTGATCTACCTCGAATTAGAAGAGAGGAAATACATGATGTTTTATAATTGCGAGTATATTTAAATATAAGTACATTTTTTTCGTTTTAATCGTTATTTTTTTCTTCTGCCTTATATGATATTCACTGTCCCCATTTTCTTTTTTTGGCACACATATCGCTTCATTATTCTTTTAAATTATGGAGATATATTTATACTGTCCTTGCAATAGCAAGTTCCTTTGGCTCACTGCTAGAGGTGAACGCCCAAATTGTTGGCGGGATTGCAAAGACCTAAGTGCCGCACGTTAACTGTGACGCTCTTCTGTCTGTATGCTAGTCTCCTTGAAAGGTCACGCCGTGTATAGGTGTTCAATTTATCATGCGAGTTCCAGAATCTCCAGGTTATGAAAATTTAAAAGTTGAACCTCAAGTTATCTATCACACTAGTGGACTTGACTTAACCTTTTTTTTTTGTGTGTGTGTGTGTGCGCGTGTGTAATGTATATGTACGTGCTGTAAGGGTAAAGTTGGCTCAGGGCCCAACAGAATAAGCGTTTACGTAGAATTATCATTATCCCGTTAAGACACTACATTTCTCAAACCGAATGACTCCTACTGTTAATAACACGAATTTCAGTGAAGTTTCTAAATGAAAAAAGATTGCTGGAGAGAACTTTTTGAAACAGTCCTGTGTAATGCAGCAACCTCGCTGAACAATAGAGTAACACTGAGCTGGAAGTAATAATGGTATGGATAAACATGCCCTAAGTACAATTTAAAATAATTTTATGTTTGTGATTTGTGAAAAAATTGTCTAAGTCAGTTATATTAAATTAATTTTGCTCGGTTTACTTTTCTTTAAACAATCTCGTTTTCTTGAAGTAATGATCAACTGTTTAACATCTTGAACGATTTGGTGAAGAAAGTCCACCAAAAAAAACCAAAAAAACTTGCGTCTTGTCATAATCTTCCCATCAGCCCTTGACAACAGTGTACTTTTCGCTATGATCATGACGTCGGATCTACAACTGCTTTGAAGGCTAGTTTCAATGCACGCAATTTTCACACCTTTACAAATGTGCAAGTGAAAAAGTTTAAGACGTTTTAATACGTTCTCCAAGCGCATTCACTTATTTTAAGGATCTGGACTATTTTGGAAACTTTCTTTCAATGTTTTATTTGTATATCAGTGTTTCGAATGCCGCTCAACAAAACAAAGTTGTATAATATTAAATAAAATTGACATTTTTTGTGGCCGTCCCTTTCCATTGCTGGATGTTTAATTTCGGAGTTCGTCTGAGTATTGTATTAACGTATTTTTCAGTGATACGAACGTAATTTTAGTCAAACCTTTTATAACATTTCTTTGCATGAAATTAATTTTTTCTCTCTCGATCTGCATTTTCGTGTTAGTTTATAATTTCAGTGGAGGGACTAAGAATTGGTTATGTTTTACAACGCTAAATCTCGGGATCGATTCGCTGCAGTAGACAAACCGGATACTCCAATGTAGCTGTGCTGTAAGACAATGAAAGAAAAAGAGGAACGGCAAGTAGTTGCCTCCCGGTGAGACAACGGTAAGACTTGTAACGCTAAAATCCGGGGTTCGATTCCATGCGATAGTCCAATGTATCTTTGCTGTAAGACAGAGAGAGAGAAAGGAACAGTTAGTACCACACATTGTCTACTGTTTCCGAACCATTCTCAGTCACATTAACTCTTGAACTATAACTAAATCTATTTCGTGTTGCAGTGAGATAGAACATAGTGTTAATACTTTCAAACACCGCATTATGTACGCGACATTTCTGTTTTAAGGATAATATAACAGGTCAGGTTACACCGAGAGTGTAAACTCGCTATTTTCATCTCTGTAAGGGTTCAACTCCGATGCAGCTAAACTTTATCGGTTACCAACGCTTAGTTTCTGCTTCAGTTTTATTTGCCTGCCCAACGTGTATGATGTCTGACGTTCGTTTATAATTAGTTTTTTAAAAAAACAAGTAAAAGATAACACAATAATGTATTTTTCCGAGTTCCAACAAATAAAAAAATGTAACAGATCTAATCAAAGTAGACAGTATTGTTAGCTTTTTTTTTTAATTCAGTGACTATATATATGTACATATATGGCATGCGTAACCACGTAGAATGTGACTTTGACCTAATTTAAAGATTGGAGTGTACGGTCTATTAAACATTGACACGCTGTTTTTAAAAGTGTTTTTCTCATATATCGTTTATTTGAAAATTGTCATTGAAATTCAGGCACCGTATTTTAATAGCGTGAGTTTATTTTATTACAGAATATACTTCGTCTTGTCTGTAAAATTCCTTTGTGCAGAAAACATCGCTCTAAACAAACACTTACTTGATATATCTGACGTTGGTGGTAGGTGTTTGGTACGTATTCTGCAAAGTAAACAACGGGAACCGTATGTATCTGGATGTATTGAAAATACGCCCTGAGTAGCTTTATCGGTAGATATGAGTAAAGGAAACGACACACGCAGGTAACCATAGCAACTTTGGTAAAGCAGCAATTTAATTTTCCCAGGTGTTTGTTTTCCACATTTGAACTCGTTTCTCTCGGGCATTTGTAAAGCTTTATCTGGTGGTGTCTTCATAAAACTAAAGATGTTGATGGTCGCATCCGTTTCACGGCACCGATTTGATGCTAACGTTCAACGAGATTTAACATCAGTATATATGTGTTTCTGTTTGGAAATCAGATGTACTGGTGTTGTGCTATTTCAGCCATATCTCTGTATCGTAAAGCTGCGTTCAGAAGTCCCTGTTTATGGCAGAAGGGGCTTAAAACAATGTTACAAATCTTTCAACATAGCTGAATTGACTATGACGACATTTGTTAAGAAAACTGAGAAGGAAGGGGTGTGTGTGATATAGTGCTTGTTTTATAGTGATGAGCGCAAGGAACAAACGATTTAACGTGCAGGATATTCTATGAAGCCCATATGCCTGATAAAGTAAATTATGTTTGAGGGAACAAACTACGTTTCGACAGAACACTGGTCTGTCTTTTTTCAGAAGAAAACGGGCCAGTGTTCTGTTTGTTTTGAATTTCGCGCAAAGCTACACGAGGGCTATCTGCACTAGCCGTCCCTAATTTAGCAGTATAAGACAAGAGAGAAGACATCTAGTCTTCACCACCCACCGTCAACTGTTGGGCTACTCTTTACCAACGAATAGTGTGATTGACCATAACATTATAACACCCTTACGGCTGATAGGGCGAGGATGTTTGGTGTAACGGGGATTTGAACCTGCGATCCATGGATTACCAGTCAAAACATCTATGCCCCCTCAAAGAAAAAAAAAACTTCATTATACTTTTAAATCGTTGTTTGCCAACTTACTAATCATAATGTCAGTTATCTGGGCTTTAAGTTTCTCTGATCAAACAATATATTTTTTATTAATTTTACAACAAAGCAACGCTGTGTTTCAAGTAAAATTTATATTTTAGATGCACAGTGTTTGGCAGTGTGATTTCTAGTCTCAAGTGTGTATTGGATGACTTCCTCCTCCAACAGAAAGCAACACAATCATACTTGATACACGTAAACTAACTACCGTAGTCCTAAGCGTTGACATATTAACCATTCTGTCGAAGAGTTACTGGCAAATCTGATGTCTGATTTTTCGCTCTCGTAAATACGTATTTATTGAGAACCTTAAATAATGCTGGATCCTTAATATAATTACATTTTTTTTTTTAGATGCTGCAGTTTAAAGTGCCCTTTTATGTGTTGAAGATTTCAAATTATAACAAGACTTGTTTCAGTAATATTTCTATGAACTTTGATCGTGTGGTTGCTATTTTTTGCAATTACCTAGTTTTGCATAGGTGACATTATCGGCTAAGCCTTTTCACTTTTTTCATCATTTTATTTAGGTAATATTTGGTTAAAGGGAAGGTATTTTTATTTTTTAAGTCAGTATTGTTTCATCTTTTGAGTGTTAGGCATATGCAAGATGGGAAAAAACTTCAATGTCTTTTCCTTCCTTACGTTTTCCTTTTCCGGACATTCCCACCCTGTTGTTTTTCCCCTGAATATCGTCATATACAGAATGAAATATTGAAAGTTCCTTCGACAATAATTATAATTAATTTACATCGTGATAAAACATAATAATCACTTTTCACTGAATAACCATTAATTATGTTTAATTAGAAATTAATTGCTTTTACCAATGCATAAATAAACTGTTGTCATGGTTACTAACGTATATAACCAGAAACTTGCGTCACTTTGGACAACTGGCAACAGAAGGATATTTTCACATTTACTAACAACTTGCCAGAAAATATTACCATGGCCATACCAAATAAGTGAGGCGATCATATTTTAAAGTTGTCAGCACGTGACGCCTTAACAAGTGGTGTTTAGTTGACTCTCACTAACAACATGGTTATAAAAGTGGCTTTGTTATTTCTTGTGTTGTTGCAGGTCGTAGGATTCAACCTGCACTTTTAGGTGTTGTTAAAGTTAATATCACCTCGGACGTCTGTGTACGTGTTGAAAAAAGAAAAGAAATCCTTGTATTAAGGTACGAGAGATTCTCGGAATAGTTTGTAAATTATTTGAATCTAGAAACTTTCGTAACCTCTGAACGAGCATAGATTTTGCGCCAAGATGCAGGGGGCTAGGTGTAATAGTCTTTTTAATTACGAACTGATTGAATGTAGGGGAGGAATCTAGTCAACAGCACTCATCGTCGACTCTTGGGCGACTTTTAATCTCACCAGACACTGGTATTCGACTGTCTTTCTTTTAGCGGATCCACGGCTCCAAAATGAGGAACATGTTTTTGCGGAAACAATACGTGAACCACAAATCCTGTAGATTGGAAGTTTAGTCATAATTAAATTAAGCGCTTCTATTTGAAAAGCGTTGCGTAGAAAAACGATTTTGGTTTGAATTTCGCACAAAGCTACACGAGGGCTATCTGCGCTAGCCGCCTCTAATTTAGCAGTGTACGGCGAGAGGGAAGGCAGCTAGTCATCACCACCCACCGCCAACTCTTGGGTTACTCTTTTAGCAATGAATTGTAGGATTGACTGTCACATTATAACGCCCTCACGGCTTAAAGGGCAAGCATGTTTGGTGCGACAAGGATTCGAACCCGCGACCCTCAGATTACGAGTCGAGCCGAGCGTCTTAACCACCTGGCCATGCCGTACCAGAAAAAAGTGCATATTATGAAATATCTAAGAACAACGCCCAGTGTTGTGTTGTACCTTCATAAATAGGGTAGGTGAATTACTGTGTTATGTCCCGACAGAAAAATTGTTTAGATACCCGCCCTTTTAAAGTGTTTCCTTACAACCTTAGACACAGTGATGTTGAATCAGCTGTTAAAATAATTCGGTTCAGCTTTAAATATAATCTGCTATTGGCCTACTAATTGCTGCGTGCCTTAACAACTATGAATTAAAAATCTAACCGTTCGCGACCCGTTGCCTCGATAACGCTCTTCACCATTTGGGTTGTAAGAGAGCGTGCTAACGAGTATTCATTCCGAAAAGAGAAACCCAAGTGTTAATAATGAGTGCTATTGACTTGTTGGTGTCTTCCCTCTAGTCGTAACACAGGATTTTGGAATAGGGTAAATCTTATTATTATAAAACACCCGGCGTTTTTCACGTATTTTATACTCTTGATTCCAAGCCCACAAAAGTTAAAAAAAAAAAGAAAAGGGCATCGCAGACAAGCTATTCACTGAATGCTAATAGCTAGAAAGTTACAAATGTCTTAAAATATGAAAGTGTAATGTGCTATATTAATTTTTTGGCTCCCCGCTAGTACAGCGGTATGTCTTCGGATTTACACCGCTAAAATCAGGGGTTCGATTCCCCTCGGTGAGCTCAGCAGATAGCCCGATGTGGCTTTGCTATAAGAAAATACACACAATTAATTTTGTGTGTATGTGTATATTTTCATGTTTTATGTGTTATATTAATCCGTCGAATGATTTTTGCTTGCTGGTTATGTTCATTGTTATTCATCCAGAAATTTTTTTTATCCTTATTTTTGAGTAGTGATGATAAAAGTTAGTTTTTTGTCTCCAGCACTCCTTCCCCGAGTCTCGTCACAGAAGGTTAATTCTCCACTTGAGTGATCCATGAAGGTTTGGTGTCATAATTTATGCGTTTTGAGAAATTGTGTAATATGTAAAATCAGTTGTCGATACCATTATCAAATCCCACAAAATACCGGTGGATTTAAATACCAACGATAATACATAAGCATAACGTTCTCTAATGGACAAAAATAGTATATGATAGGAGTCAAATCGTACGCATGATATACAATATATGGCGCTAAATATTGAGTAGCTCGACATCATTGAGCATTTCAAGTTTTTTGTGTTTTTCTTAGAGAACAATTTTGATAACGGTCAATCGAGAGACTACTAGTAGTGTGTTTTTCAGAGAAAATTTGTAGTGTATAAATTCTAAAGTTCTTTAATATACCTTATTTCGGTTGTATAAAGAGATCAAATAAAACTACAACGAAGGACAAATAATGTTGCTGAAATTGAACTTTTTTAACATCAAATGAAATCTTATAAAAAATGTTTCCCAAATTATCTTAGTTTCAGGCTTCTTTGATGTGCATATAAAAGTTTGAGGTCACCCAACTTATAACTTTAGTATAATAATTGAAAAATAGTACCATCCATAGTAAAAACAGGAACATTTGTTTTCGACATACTGTATCATTTAATTAATTCCAACATAATTTATGTCGGTTAATTGTTTATTTGGAATTATAATTAATTGAGCATTTTTGGCGGTTCTCCAGAAAAAGCTTCACAGTCCCTAGGGAAGCCACGGGTCTCACTGTGAAAAACATTACCCTAAAAGATCGCCGTATAAGCTGAAATATCTGTACAGATGGTACGAAGATTTCTCAACCTTTACTGTTCATAAACAGGCATGACTAGTGATTTAACTGAAACTTGACACTTGACGGTTTGTCGTGATGAGGAAAATTGTTCTTTGCGTAAGAGTGGCCTCGTCTGAAAACTGACTTTCCGACCTTGTTTTGTGTGTTAAACATTTATCACAAAATTGTTACTCTTGGTTTTTGTGTGATTATTCAGAAACGTGCCCCCCCCCCCCATTGAGTTAGTCTTTGTTTGAATATTGTTGAGATTTTTAAATGATTGTCAAGGCTTATCTTAAAGCTGCCCCCTCCATAAACAAAACAAACAAAAAAAACAAACCGGTGTTGAACGAGATGGTCTTGTTGAGTTGTCGTTAGCACGTGATAAGTCAGTGGGAGTCGTTTGTAAGACGATGAAGGACCTGCCCAACTGTTATGTGTGGGGAAACCCTGCCCATAACTCTCCGGAAATATCGACCCGACCGTCTGGTGCAGCCTGTCAACCGTCTGGTGCTCTATCAGAACTGTCTCGCCCTCAACTCTGTTAATAGTTACATAAAACAGTTGGGGGAGAAAGTTGGAAGAAATGTTTGACTCGTTGATATATTGGCATTCCCGTAACAGGCTTCACTGTTGTTGTTTTTATATAGTTTGGCCTATTTTTCCTCTCTGATTTTGTGATCGTTTTTTTTTTTCTTTGGTTATTTTATTTACCCTCCTGCCTTTCATGTTTTCCAACACGGTCTTTATGTGGCGATATATCATTTTGGCGACGCCGGGATACATAGAGCTAATCGGTAACTGTAGTAAGGGGAATTCCGGTTTGTTCCGTCATAACAGTAACGGAAGCTGTTTTAAGATTGAGATATGTTTTATACGACTTTTAAAACATAGTTATCTTTATGTTGCTTGTTAGTTCCTCTCTGTGTCTATATACAATTTTTTCTTCCTTTGTTTGCCAACTTTTTATCATTGTTTCATATGGTTAATATTTTTATTCAACTTTTTGATCCTCGATATTTTTTAATGTATATTCCAACGCTAAAGATGTTCCACGCTGATACAGCAGTAAGCCCAAGGATTTACAACGCTAAAATCAGGGATTCGATTTCCCTCGGTGGACTCGGCAGATAGTCGGATGTGGCTTTGCTATACGAAAACATACATACACACTGACGTAATTGCAATGTGTCGGCACTGCAACTGATCAAACGACTGTCTGATAGGATAACAATGGAAACATATAATAGAAGATAGCGTAATATGTTGATTAAGCACTAGAGAAGTGTTGGACTCAAGAATGAATGCAAGTGGACACAGTCCACCCTTTTTTATTTTTTGGTAAACTGTTTTCTGCACTATTGTGGCAACTAATTCATATATCTGTCTGCACTGCTATTTGTCTGGAATAGTATCTGGGGGCTTATGACGCCAAAATTCGCGGTTCGATTTCTTCCATGAACACAGCACAGATAACTCAATGATTTAACCGCCTGAGTCTATAACTGTAATTGGATTTTAAGTCGGTCGGGAGATGACGGAGCTGTGAGATAAAAGTTTGTACTTGTAAAAACAAACAAACTCAGAGCTGTTTTTTAATTCAATACAGACATGATCCTGATAACAGGGAAGACTGAACAAGTTGGCCTACTATAGATGAAGGATGAGTACCATGTGTTTAAGAGGTTGAAACCGACAAAGAAAAACTACTAATTTAGTTAAAAATGTAAATTAGTGAAGTGACAAAGATTTATAAGAAACAGCTGTTGAGGATTATCTCTTTTATTTTAATGCTTTTTCATATACACTGCTGGCCAAAATCTTAAGGCAAATGAATATAAAGAAAAAATATGCATTTTGCATTGTTAGACTCGACCACTTATTTGAGTAGAGCTTCAAAAGATGAAAATAAGAAAGGGAAAATAAAAGTAAAAAACTTTTTTTAGCATTTAATAGGGGAAATGTGAACACTATGAAATTAGCCTAAATACTAAATACTTTGGTACCTGAAAATTTATATATATATGTGTGTGTTTATGTTTTTTTTCGGACCTTGACCTCCCACCACTATATTTGTCGTATCCCGGCTGGCAAAGTTTGGTGTTTACAGAAAGGTTTCGCTTGCATTGGATTCAGAAGATCTGGAGTAGTTGACGTATTGTAACACATTGTATTTTGCTTTCAATCATGGGCGCTTAGAATTGTATGTTGACAATACTTTCAAATCGATATGCTCCTGAGGCCTAAAAAAAATTGTTGTATTAAGATAATTTGGCAAATGTCACATCATATGACTGACCGTTTGGGGGCCCCCCAGTGGCTCAGCGGTATTTATACGGACTTACAACGCTAAAATCCGGGTTTCGATACCCGTGGTGGGCAGAGCACAGATAGCCCCCTGTGTAGCTTTGTGCTTAATTCAAAACAGCAAAGAGCAACAGCTGACCGTTTAGGAGGAGATTCGTCAGTAAATGTGCGTGTGAAAATACTTTGTTTCATATCTCACACTTTATCAAACACTAAGTTTATTGCGAAAGTGAATAAACCTCTAGATATTAGTGCAAACAAAAATGCTCATGCTTAATTAGTATGAATATAACTATAGTAGTTGTTGTGCCATCTAGTGGAATGCAACTGTAGTATTGTGTCATGTACACCACAGCACGAAATTAAACAAAAAATTAAAAATATTTACCATCTAAACTATATATTACCATGTAACACATTCCGTAAAATAAAAATACTTACGATTATTATTAAAAACTGGCAAAAAATGGTAAAATTTCTGTGTTTTCTACTTACATCTGTATATATATATATATATATATATATGTGTGTGTGGATAAAATACAATCTTTTTAAATAATATATGGTTTTAAAAGTTTAATGTGTATCCTATTTTCTGTGAAATAAGTCTAATGTAGAACATATCATTCATACAGCTACAAATTTTAAGACAATAATAGAATGGTATGTGATTTATAGAATATAGTTTTTATTATCAGTATTGGTGTTCACCAAATTATCGTACTATAAAAAGAATAGTTTTACATATTATTTTTACAATATTTTGAAGATACCTGCCTAGATTTGAAAATTTGAACTGGTAAAGTAAAAGGACTAATTTTTTGTGCATATTTGCTGTGTTATGAAAATATTCAACACTCAGTAAGTTTCTTATTATGTCAGTTCTTGTTTATATGCAAATGATATTAAACTGTTGTTTTTGTAAACTTTATTTATACAGGAAAAATTGGTGGTTTGAACTATACCTTTCACCCCATAATGCTAGAACTGAAACAAAGAAAGGAAAGTAGTTAGGTATAGCTTTCATATGTTTTCAACAGAAACGGGTTTTATGAGGGTATAATTCTGTTTTGTTTTATTTTGTAACAGAAAAGGCATCTTTCAATGCCAGGCTTAAAAAGTAATACTACAACTGGTGGGCCATCCCTTTCCACAGTCTGTTTGTTTAATGCAAAGGTGCCCATGTCACATGTGGCATTAAACATCATTTATGTTTGACAATACTTTCATATATTCATTGATAACATTAACATGATGAGATTTTAAGATCTCTGCCAAAATCAAACCATCTGTTGGATGGCTTATCCACTTAAGTTCAATTTTTGTGCATGCAGTTTCCCAGTGGCACAGTGGTATGTCTGCAGACTTGCACTGCTAGAAACTGAGTTTTGGTACCTGTGGTGGGCACTGCACAGACAGCTCTTTGTGTAGCTTTGTGCTTAATATAAAACAAAACAACAAACAACAGATGGTGTGGATGGCCCTCAAGCAGCTTTGCATGAAATTTAATTCTAAACAAACAAACAAGCAAACAAATTCTTCTGAGTTCCTATACCACATCTCATCAAAATTTGTGCAGCCAGTTCTCACAAAAGTTTGATTACTAGACAGATGGCTGTTAAGGGGATCCATCCTTTACTTGTATTTGGTGTAAAAAGCCGTAAGGGATTAATTACTACTACTACTTACAACTCCTTATCCTGGAGTATATCATCTAACTTTATTTGGAAGGAGTGTTTTTCTTTTATGAATTTGGTTACTTTGACATTATTATTTGACTCAAAGAAGAAATATATGTAAAAGGATTGTGAAAATCTCAGGATTGGTAATCTGCAAAATGTATAAAGTGAACAAAGATAATTTTTTGTGTGATCTGTAACTTTTTCATGGATTTGTGATTTATCTGTATTTTTTATCACTTTTCACTGCACAAAAGTAATTAAAAAAATATGCAGCTCTATTTACTTGGATATCATGCCAAAGTTATTTATTCCTTCTTTTATTAGAGTGTAGCTGAAGAAAGTGACGTCTCAAAACGGCTGCACCTGGAAGAGCAACCTTTCTTCTATCCTTACTCTTCAGTAACTTGGGATCCAGCTCTAGCTTACTGGTATCACATTACAGCTTTTCCATGGTCAAGAATGCCTGCATTTAGACCATGGGCAGCTGTGCCCACTGAGAGTGGAAAATCTCATTTTGTTTCCTCTTCTCTGTCTTCTCATTTACCATACCTTAGAGATGGGTAAGTACATTATATCTAGAATTTGATGTACATAGTTAAATATGATGGTGTGAAATAGAATTTATTTCAAACAAATATTAAGAGTTTGTTTGTTTGTTTTTTTGAATTTCGCACAAAGCTACTCGAGGGCTATCTGTGCTAGCCGTCCCTAATTTAGCAGTGTAAGACTAGAGGGAAGGCAGCTAGTCATCACCACTCACTGCCAACTCTTGGGCTACTCTTTTACCAACAAATAGTGGGATTGACCGTGACATTATAACATACCCACGGCTGAAAGTGCGAGCATGTTTGGTGCAACGGGGATGCAAACCCGCGACCCTCAGATTACGAATCGCACGCCTTAACACGCTTGACCATGCTGGGCCTCTCATATTGGTGCGACAGCTGGGAACCGAACCCAGAAATGTTGAGAGATTATTAAAAATTAAACAATATCCAGAGATTTGAGGTTTCTTTTTATCATCATGAAGTAGTCTTCTGAAAAGTATTAACATACAAACTTATCTTCAATTATTCTGGTATCATCAGGGTAGGTCTTGAAACTAAGCTGATGCATCAGTAATTATGAAACTTTTAGGTGTTGATTTGTACAAGAAAGCACCATTTTTACTTTTGTATAATTGCAAAAAGCCATAACTACTTGATTTATATAATATAACCCCAAAAAATACTATCCTAAACCTGCACTTGTTACAGAAGTTAACATTTTCTAACACTGACAATGTATTTTAAAATTTCTAAGAGCACGCCAGTCTCTTGTACTCCTTCATTTTTTGCACCACTGCAGAAATATGTGCTGATCATGACTAACCTCCACCAATCATAATGCACTTCCTATACAAGCATAGCATTGCAGCACAATCTTCACTTTCTCAATTTGCACTTCAGTATTCAGACATGTGTTTACTTTGTTATTCACGTGACTCCAACTACTTGTTTGTGGTT
Organism: Tachypleus tridentatus; assembly: GCF_004210375.1. Lineage (NCBI taxonomy): Eukaryota > Metazoa > Arthropoda > Merostomata > Xiphosura > Limulidae > Tachypleus > Tachypleus tridentatus. The sequence goes on from NC_134834.1 coordinate 144,130,901, forward strand.
ACTTAACAGTTTTATATTAATATTTTGCAGTTAGAATTTGCTTTCTCTTGTTTTTGACAGCTGCTTATTTTTTATGGTGAATTTGAAATTATGAATTTGAATTTTTACCTTTGTGGATGACAGAGCTCCTGCCAATATTGAATACAGTCATGTTACTAGTTCCCAGGAAGTTCAAGCTTCAATTCACTTTTGCTAGTTCTTCAGTTCATTCATAAACATGTTTCTTAGGAAGATTTTAATCAGGGTGAAGACAGTTTAGATTCTGTTTTTCCCACCACATTTTGTTTTGTCAGTCACATAATGCTGACAGTCAGGAGACTTTATCAACCTTACCTTTTCTCCACCTTATCGATTATGTATGTAAAAAGTGCACATGTTTTTTGTTTAGTTTTTGATCTCTTTTTTCCTTTTGGGTAAAGAGCCTTGTTCTGATTATGTTTTTCTCTCTCACCTAATATTCTTGTTCATTTTCATTGTTTTGTTGATAAGTTGTCAGGTGTGGGTATGTTCCCACCCCCTCAGCTGTTAGACCAGTGTTCTGTTGCTTACCAATGTGCATTAAATCCGTGTTTGAATTCCCAACACCTAGAGCTTCTCTTTCCTTTTGTGAGGCTCAAATCCTGAAGCTTTGATGCATTTTAATTAGTCCTAATTTTCTAGGATTCAGCTTGCTTTGACCACCCTTTCAGGTATTAATTCATCCTTACAATTGTTATTTTAAGCCATCTGCCACTTACCTGATCAATTTTATACTGAGCTCAGGATCCTTCTGTGATTTTTTTCCATGGCCCATTTGTTGGCTTTGGCACTGTCTCAACATTTGGTTGTTATGTTGTTGGGATTTGCTGCATCTCCCCCTTTTCTTTTTGAGAAATTTTTATCAAGTCCTGTTTCTTCATGAAACAGTTGTTGTAGGTCGTTTTGAGTCTTTGGAGTCGAGGACTACATTTCTCTTTATCATCCCTGGCTTTTCATTTGTCTCACCCTACTATTACTGCATAATTTTCTTCTGTCCAAGTCCCCATACCCCTTCTTCCTCTGCATGTTCTTTACCTTACTTCAGGCATTCCAATTCTTACCCTCTTTCTTCCCTGGTGACAGGATGTAAAACTTTCAATAGCAGGTGGGAGCCAGGTTTCAATGGCTTTTAACCATTTGTAAACCATTTTTGACAGATCTATAAGTTTTTCATGTTCTTTTGGAAGGTCTTTGTCCTTCCTATGCCCTCTTCCTTATCCTCTTTTTTGGTTTCCTTACCTTCACCTTCAGATTGTGCCTCATTCAGTTGTCTCACAGGGTTGGTTAGAGACCATTTACACAAAGGAGCCATTAACCAGGTAGTGCCTACTTCTCCAGGATTTTGATACCATCTGTTTGTTGTCCCTGAAAAGACTCATAATTGATATGTTATCTTCATCCATTGAGTCTTTGAACTCATCATTACATAGATGACTGGCTCCTGTTTGCTTATTCCCAGGCATGGTCTTTCACTCATACTTTCTTACTTCTTTAGAAGTCTGCTAGGATGGGGTTTCTCATCTAATTGGAGAAATATTTCCTAACCCTCACATAATAATGAATAATCCAGTTTGGAATTTTTCAATTACCATTTCAGTCAGGCCTAGTTTTTCCACTTTGGCTCAAGAATATGGAGTGGGAAGTTGCAATGGACTTTTCTCTTTTTTGCTATTTGGCAAGTTCTATCCATTTTGGAAATGTGACTTGCCTTGATAGCTTTTGTTCCCTTGGGTTGAGCTTGCATGTGTTTCCTATAGTGAACACTTCTTGATTAATGGAATTTCTCCCATGATTCCTTGAATCTTCCTATCACCTTTCTTCAGAGATCAAGGCTAACCTTGTTTTATGGCTTGAAAGGAAATTAACCACAGTGGGAATTCCCATTTGTCTGCCTTGTTCCAAATCTCATCTTTTCAAAGATGCTTTCTTGGTAAGTTGGGGCTTCCCTTGACTTTGAAGATTTAAATCAGTGGTCATTCAAGAAGGCTACTTTCCATATCAACTTCCTTGAAGTTTTGATTGTTATTCAGGCTCTAAATCACTTCCTCTCATTCCTATGGGAGCAGATTGTTATGGTTCATTCTGACAATTTTACTGTAATCAACTATATCATCAAAAAAGGGGGGAACCAGGCCCAGGTCTCCATGTTTTAAAATGCTAGACTTCCTGCACAGGGCCCATGTCTGTGATGTAAATATCTTAGTGTGTAATGTTCCCAGGATTATGAATCTGGTGGCAGACTGCCTGTCTCAACCCATCCAAATTCTTCCTGCAGAGTGGTTCCTTTATCCTCAGTTATTTCAGTGGATGTTTTTTACCTGAGAACATATAGATACATTTGCCTTCCACTGGAATATCAAACTTTCCTTTAGTCTCCTGTACACCACTTCTTCAATCTTCACTGACCAATTCCACCCCAGAGCTGAGTTTCTCTCATTCACACCACTCCTTGTCGTGTTCTGCTGCTTGTTCCATTATTGATCATCAGCTCAGATGTGTTTCTCTCTGCTCTGGCCCTTAGTGGAGCAATAGCCCTTGCTTTTGCCTCTGTCTAAGCCATTCCTTCAACAACCACAATCTGATGTGTTTCATCCCAACATCCATCTTCATGCACGGCTTTTTTCCTGTTCATCACCTCAGCTCAGGGACTCGCCCCTAGTGTAGTGTCTTTACTTACTTATACTCTTTGGTCTTCTTCTTTGTTTATGTACCAGGGGCATTTGTCTTCTTTTTTTCTGATTATTACACTCTTTTTCTATATTGGGATCTCATGCAGTTCTGTATGACCCATGTGGTCCCTCATGCCCTGTGTGTTCTTCCATTTGGATCCATTGCTATGTGTTCTTTGTACTTTCATCTTTCTTTTAAGACCTATTTCCTTCTCCTTCAGGCTTATAGTTATTGTAATTTTGATATTTTTCTGTTAATGTTTCCCTGCACTCTTTGCCATTCCTGTTGTATTCTCCTTTATCCAGATCTTGCCTTCCTTCCTAAGTCATATACAATATCATACTGTTTTCAAGGCACTTCCTCTGGATGTTTTCTGTCCAGATGGACCACACTTGACATGCTCAATAAAATCACAGGGTGTTTCTCACAGATGTTTTTGTTTGGGTGGATCACACTTGCTGATCTTTAAATAACTTGTGTACAAGATATGAAACAATCAGTTTTGTGCAAGATGCTTCCACTGTATTTTTTCTGCCCAGATGGACCTCACTTGTCTACTATATCATATCACAAGGCACTTTTCCATGGGTGTTTTTTTTTCATGGGTAGACCACACTTGTTGGTCTCCTAATTATATTACTGATCAGTCTTGACCAAGGTGCTTCCACTGGATGTTTTCTACCCAAATGCACTGCATTTGACATACCCCATAATATTCCCTGGATTTTAATTGCCCAGACTGACCACACTTGTTGATCACACAATATGTTATATACAAAATATGAAACAAAAAGTGCTATGCAAGGTTCTTCCACCAGGTGTTTTATGCCTGGATGGACCCTGCTTGATATAATCTGATGTATACAAAGGTGCTCCATTGGATGTATTGGGTAGGCTGACCACACTTAGCTATTATATCATATCCAATGTGTTTTAACTTGGAATTTTTTGCCTGGGTAGACCACACTTGTTACTCTTACACACTTGTGCTAGTTTTTTCACTGTTGTATTTTTCCAGATGGGCCACACTTGGCATAATGTGTCGTATTCAAAGGAGCTTCCCTGGATGTGTTTTGCTTGCTTTATTCTTGTATATTTGATGATCCTTTAGCATTTAGATGCTTTTACTTCTCTCTGATTCTCAAGTAGCTTCTTCAGTTCCAGCTATTGTTGTGTTACATGCTCACTCTTGGTATGTAAGGTGGATGACTTTGGGATCCTCTGTTGTTCACAGGTGGAATCTGTTTTACATGACATGATTCCTGGCTATTATGTGCTACCATATATATCTCCCACTATTTATTACTGGATGAAAAGCATACCTGTTCCAGAAGTAGTAGTACATTTCTCAAGTGTGTCTCTTTTTCTAATTATGATGCACCATTTCTTCCATGGTGGTTGTTATCCACCTGCTTGACTACTGTTGAGTCTTTGTTGGTTTCTCCACCTTTGCAATTTGGGGTTCTAGCTTTTGGTGAGAGGAAGTAGTGCCATTTTAGAAGTTAACATTTTCTAACACTGAAAATGTATTTCCATAGGGACTTACCTTCTTTTACCCACTTCCCACCCTTCCTCCCCACTGATATGCTGGTGTTTCTAGTTAGTATCTGCCAATTAACAAAAATGAGGATTGTGCTGCACTAGTGTAGGTGGTGCAGTATGATTGGTGGGCAGGTAGTCACATAATCAGTACATGTTGCTGCAGTGGTGTGAAAATGAAGGAGTATAATAGACTGGTATGTTGTTAGAAATTTTAACAGTGCTTAAAGGGCAAATTAAGGTTGAGATAAAAGCTATCTCAACCCAAAGCAGATTAGGTGAGATAAGTACCTGTTGGAAATACATTGTTAGTGTTAGAAAATGTTAACTTCTGTAACAACTAGCATAATTATGTCACAAACTGATATCTTCATTGTTGATTGGTTAGTCACCCTGTAAGCAAGCATGGTGGGTAGGATTTTGGTTGTTATATTAATTGGACACATTTCACTGAAGAACACACCATTCATTTGTAAATTCAAAAAAGACTGATCATGATAAGTCAGGTCATTGCCCGGTGTTAGTCATGTCATTGTTAATCTGCAAGACAGTGGTGAAAAGCAAGGATATTTTCCCTTTTTAAGGGATATAACCTCTGGACATATCTAGTATTTGAAATAGAACTTACAGATTGGGTTGTTCAGTAGACAACCTTCAGTTCAGTTAGTTATCCATGTTTGAATGAACAAGTTATTTGACTAATTTTGACTAATAAAAAGTTTGAATTTGATGCTACATTCTTGTGAATCAAATGTTACACTAAAAAGTTCGTTAGTTGATAGAAAATTGTGATTTTATCAAAATACTTCATGTGCAGAACACTATCCCCATTCTCTTCACCATACTTCAGTGATAGATGGATACTTTTCTAGGACCTTTAAAATGTCCTTTTATATTCATGTTTAGCATCTGTTTTCAAAGACTTCATGCCTACTTTGTCATGATTCCTTGTCTTTGATACAAAATTAAAGCAAAAAAGGGAAGTTAGCTTTGTTATTTTTAGATTCACAACGTAAGTAGAAAAGTGGTATCTGAGTCTAATGTTCCAAAATACACAAAATATAAGTAGTGAAAATGTACATGATGTCATCAAAATCCAGGGAGTGGTGATCTGTTATTGATCATAGAGTGTGACAGGTTTGCAAGACATTATAATGAATACTTTTATTGGAAAAATAGTGTATAGTCTTTTTTTTTTTTATCATGTCCCTGCAGAAATAGAAACACTGTGCACGTATACCTACTGCTCATAATTTATACAGTAATCTAAATCTGTTAATATGGGTTAAATGCCTAGATTGTCAAGGGATTAGGCTATGTTGTGGTTATCCTAAAGACAACATAGTAATGCATTTAAGTTGTTTGGCAATAAGTTTGGTTGCCTCAGACAAGTTAAAGCCACTTATTTCAAACACTGATGGTAGTGAGTGCCTGTTTAGCCATGTACAAGGTACATTGTTATTAAAAACTATTTTTTTTAACCAACTGTGCAGATATGTTCTATGTTACACTCTAATATTAGTGACAAATGGTAGTGAATACACCTCTTACTATAAAAAATCTGTGGCTGATAGTCACTGTTAATAGATGGAAAAAAAAAAAAAAATTAGACAAGTCTATGAAGTGCAATGATTGTCAATTTCAGCCAAAATGAAATGATAAGTATCTTTGTCAATGGTTGAAATATTGTTATCTCCAATTATATTATGCAACAGACACTACAACATTTTCATACAGCATTATCAGGTCAAGTTTACCCAGTACTTAATGTTTCTAACATTATCAGGTAGAGGTTCACTAGGACCTAATGTTTCAGACATTATCAGGTAGAGCCCAACCAGGACCTAATGTTACTGACATTGTTTCTGATGTTCTCAGGTATAGAGCTTAGTCACATTTTTTTATTATACAAGATTTTATAGGGGGAAAACTTAACTATGTGAAAATGTTACTAATTTATTGGGCAGATTGTTAAGTAGGTCTTAACAATAGGCTTTTTTTTAATGTTATTGAAAAGAAGGAGTCACTGCTGATTGTAAATAGATGTATAATTTTTTTAGCATGGCAGCCAGCTTACCATCATTTCTAGCCCAGAGTCCTGAAAGAATTGTACAGGCTTCAATACCATACAGGTAAAACAAGTTATAAGATCACTTAATTTTGATGCAATACAATTTTTGATTATGGTATTTTGAGGAATATTAACTACACATATTTCAGTGTTTTCAACTTGTATATATAAACACCTTAACAATTAACTGGAATTCAAAACTTGAAACTTTTCTTTTTCATGGCAGCATAGTTCAGAAAAAGAAAAGTGATAAAATTTGAAAGAGAACAGTGCTATTTTTATACAGTTAAACTAATTTCCTTTGTCTTAAAATCTTCACAAGTAATATGAACAAATCACAAAAATTTTAGCAACTTCTTAAATTTTAATTTATGTTAAACTTTTTGAAGCTTATTGTAATAATATTGTAAGTTAACATTAATATTTCATTAAGGAATATTACATATCATCACATTATATTTCACACAAAAATCCTTGATTCCATATCTTCACTTCTGCTATTAACCCTAAGCAAAGATATCAGTTTCTGAAAGTTTTTTCTACACGTATATTAAGTTCAAAGTAATTCCTTATTTCATTATCAGACTTCAAAATCACCATGTGTCCAGTATGATAACAAACTTCTTGTCAAGCCAAGAAGACATTAAAACAGAGTCTAAGGACAAAAAAGTTAAGGAGGAAGATGTAGAGGATGCTTGTGATCTGTCTGTATTCAATTCACCTGAAAGAAAATCTGCAGAGACTCCTCAAGCAATTCAGAAAGAAAAGGAACAGTTAACAGAAACTGAAGAAACAGTGTCACAGAGTAGTTCAAGTACATTATCAGGTAGAATACTGTAACTTTAACAGATGAACTTGATAGTATTGCAGAGTAGTTCATATACAGTACCTGGTAGAAAACTGTAGGCTTTATATGTTAAAGGTGATAGTTGTTTTCATTGTGTGTATGAAAGTTAATTGGTGTTTTTATTTCTTTTGAATCAATTGTAACAGATATTAATTTTAATTTCATTGGTGTTGTTAATTTCACTAGTCATGGTAGAAGTTATTTCTTAGATTAGAAGAACCAGAAACTCAAGATTGATTTAAAAAGGCATATTTATTTATACAGACACTACAATATTTGCAGACTACAAGCTAATAGGCATGAGTTGAGTCAAACCAAACTACCAGAAAATTCCAAATTCTGTGACTTCTTGAAGGGTCCAGGGGATCCTGGCCCTTGGTCTGCAATCTGAATATAGTTTCTATTCTTAGAACTCTAGTGTGAATTTGGACTTGTGTTTAAGTAATGGAGAAATTGCTATGTAATTCAATTATCAGGAAAATAACCGAGTTCAATTTTGTGGCACTTGGCATAGCTAGATCTAGAGCTGCATACACATAATCATTGTGTCTATATGAATAATGGTTATTTCTAAATGGTCTTTACATTTTTAAAATGACCAAGGAAAACATGAAGCGTATAAGTTAATAATCTGATTACAGTAAATCATTATATCAGATATGTCAGAGTGTACTTAAGAAGGTTTGTAGTTGTCGATTTCCTGTAATGTAAAACACAGTAATTGTTAAATTTCCACATAAAGGCACTTACACTGTGTAGGGAAGGTTTTTTAGAGTTTTGAATGACCATGGGAAGCTGTGAAACTGCCTATACAGATGTTTACTGTTATGTATTACATTGAAACTTAGTAAATTTCTTAGAATCAATTTCAACTTTAAATACATGAAGTTTGTCAACAAATGTGACCTGTCACTTCTTTGATATAGAATGTTATGAGCTCCAGGGTGGGCTGTGGATAGGAAGTTCCAAGGTTTGAGACAATATGCTGTTAAACATGTTCCACACATTCAGCTGTGAAGATATTATTAGTGTATCAGTTAATCTGTGTTCACTTCAGAGCAGCTGTATAGGCAATAAATTTTGTTGATTTGGTTTGTTCAGCAGTTCTAAATTAAGAATAGCTATATCTGAACTCTAGGGATATCTGACCAGAATATTTAGTTTGTGTCACTTCAGGTGCCATTCAGCTTAAAATATAACATTACTGATGTTATAAGTGAATTTGAAGAATTTTTTTTTTTTTCTGATGAGTTGAACATTTTGTGATGATTGTATTAGTCCAGTGTTATTTGTTGACTAATTACAAATTAAGATAGAAAGTGTACAAATTGAATATGATGGAAACTACGAATAAACTTGTCACTTGAGGAACTAAATTAGGTATTTGAATGCTTATGGTATGTTTAGGTATACAGTAGAGGATGGAATAATTTTTATATCCTTTAGTGATAGGGTATGTTTTGTTTTTTAGCAGACACTGATATAACGGGAACATCACCAGGGGTTGAACATGAGGCTAAAGAGTGTACTGAAGTTTTGAAAGACTTGGAGAAACTTTCTGCCCTGTTGCAAAGTCACAGAATTACAGAAAGTGTGTCATCAAAAATCATGGAAGAAGTAGAAGCCATGCTTTCTTCATACTGGAGGCAACTGGTGGAGTCTGCCAATCAGTGCAAGGCTCTGCAGAAGGTATGGCTAATCCAAGCTAGAGATCCACTACTAATCAACAGTTGGTTTCTGATATAGTTACTGGAAAACATTTAATGACAATTCTATGCTGTTGTGTGCAAAGTTTGGTAGTGTGAGTACAGAAGTTGTGTCACTGTAAATGAGTTTTTGTTTAAGCAATTTTTCCATTTACAGCAATCTAGAAGGGAAATTTTGAGTAATTTTTAGGAAGGTAAATTAAAAGTGACTACATGGCTTTTTAAAAGCTGATTTTTTTATTTCTTATTATTCTTTTTTGAAATTGCAGTTTACATTTGTAAATTGTTTTTAATTTTACAGGAACTAGACCATACATTCACAAGCAAGAGGCAGAAACTATGTCAAGTTTACAATGACAATAAAGCTCTCGAAAGAGAGCTGAAAGAGTTGAAACTTCATCAAAATGGATGTAAGATGTCAACCTTTGAAGTGACTAAAAATAAGGATGGAACTTACTTAGCACTTCTCACTGAAAACAGAGCATTAAAGCAGCAGATTTATTTGTTGCAAGAGGAAATTGCACAGTTAAAAGATAGTTCTGTGCCAAAACAGCCCCACATTTGAAGAAAACTTTAGAGAAAGATTTGATATCTTTGAAATTTGATTTCCTGTCTGAGAATGCAGCAGGGAAAGAACACCAATTATGGAAAATAAGAAAGTGCAATTGTTTGGAATTTCACCACCACCCCTCTTTCTTTTCACCTAGATTGGGTGTCAGTGAACAGATGCACATGTTGTAGTTCTTGGTTTAAATTCTTGTATTGAAGTTTTCATTGAAATAAAATTTAGCACGATTTGAACAAGCTAGCTGAACTGAAAATATCTGTACAGGGTAAAATGTATGAGGTAATTTCTTCCTGCCTCACAGTAAGTGGTCCTAAGTTCAAATTTTTATTAACTTTATTCAATTTGTTATATAATAACATTTTTTCAGTACTATTATCTAAACATATTTTGTATAATATAATAGTTGTTTTGATGAGGGCTTTTGTAAAAAATTGAATTTTTTGTTGGCAGCTGAAGTTATGTTAAACAAGATGGTGTAAAAACTAAGGATAGTAAAACTTAAAGATTTTAAAGTTATAGGGTGTGTGATGAAAACATCACATTGTGTATTTGATGGCACTTTATTCTTGAGAGACCTGTTATGGGTAACTACAAAATTGTACAATTACTATTACTAGGTCTTTTGTATGCTGCAAAACATTGCTGACAAGGCCTACATTGGACCTGTTATTAGTTGTTTAGTGAAACATCAACAAACTGTGTGATGTTTCTTCACACTGTATTAGACATGTTTGTTTTGTATAATAGCAGACATTTTTCTTATAACCCTGTTGATGATGTGTATCATTTAATTCATCTGTATAAGCCACCAAGTTTTCATACTTTTGTTCTTTTGATTCATGGAACTTGTGATGTGAATAACTCGTTGTGGCTTTTAAAATGTCTGTGCTAGAGTGAGAAACCGAAACTATTAGCATATATGTTTTATTCTCTAATGCGTTATTTATTATTGAGTAATCAGGCTTAATAGTTGTGAATTACTAAATGTTTACAGATTTAATTGCAATAGTTGTGTACATATGAAATTATTTTAGAAAAACATTAATTTAAGTAAAACACTTACTTAAAATAAGCTTTAGAAAAAATTGTTGTTGCTCATTTTCTCTGTGTTAATTAAGAGAGATTCTAGAAGAAACTGTTCATAAAGACAGGTCCTAAGAGATACTTTATGTTAACCAATAACACTTGATTACAGCAGATTAGTTTATAATTATTCATTTATCATCCATTACAATAATAAACATACTTAGAATTTTTTTTTCTTTGTATTTGTTAATAAACATATAGAAGTAAGGCTTTACTGAGACTGCCAATTCTTTATGAATATTAATAGTATATGTAGGAGAGAAGCTTCTTTTGGGTTGCCATTTCTTGTTTTTTTAATAAAGTACTTAAAGATGAGAACCCTCAATTGAGTTGCCCTTTCTGTTTATTAATAAACAGAAAGAAATGGCAGCTCAACTGAAGGTCCTCATCTTTATATACTTTATAAAGTATATCAAAAGGAAGACCTTTGGCTGGACTACCATTTCTGAAAGTATATAAAGGGGAGTACCTTCAGTTGAACTGCAATTTCTTTGTACTCGTTAGAGAAACAATTCTAAGTGAAACTTTTTTTTTTTTTAAATTAATATTTCACTTTCTGTTTACTAAAACCTCATCTCGGTTACCTGTGTTTTTTTTCCCTTCCTTTATTTTGTGTGAGCTTATGGTTTATGTATTTAATTTCATTGTTTTATTATAGTCTTGAGTTTAGAATAATTTTTCAAAGTACTCAGTCCAAATTATTTTATAAGATGGTATTATTAATCAGATAAAATCTGATTGTCTAAAAACTACAAATAAGCACCCATATATTGTTTGTATGCTGTGAAAGCTATGTTATTATAATAATAGTGCAATTGCATTTTCTCTGCAAATGGTTGGTTATGTTATGTATTAACAAAAATGCATTATAATGTATGAACGTTTGGTGCAAGTTATACATTTTGCTTATTTCTAAATATTTATTGGTGAAATATGGAGTTTATTCATGTCAGGTTAACTTTCTTCTAATCCAAGATGGATACTTAAGTTAGTTTTGCTTTCTGTTGTGTTTTCATTGTACAAATTGTAAGCCGAATTAAAGGATTAAACGCACAGACATATTATTCAAGCATAGTAATAGATGTTTTGTTTAAATAGGGTTATTATATTTTTAAAAATATATTTTTGTCTCTGGTTTTCTCAGAGCATCAGGTACTTTTTTAGCTAGTGCCATAAATATATATATTGCTTTGTACTATTGTATCAATTTTAAAATGTAAGGTATTTTGTTGGAGAAGTTATGTTTGATTTTGAAAGCTGAAGTAATAACAATGTTGCCTGAATGACTTTATACAAATACTTGATTGGTTTTAATTCTTATCCAGGAATAGGAAGCTTGAAATTAGTTTGAAGTAATTGTTATTTTTTCTAATTTGAAGGTAGACAGTGCTAATGTCATAGTTGCAGGTGATAATCTCTGCTACTGAGAGAAATACTTTACTTATAGGAGCCTCTACATCTTAATATAGTGTGCTGAACAAAAACACACTGTAATAGTATTTCAACTAACATTATGATAGTGTCAAGGTTTTCAAATGTTGTACCATGCTATTTTGTCATTACAGTTTCTAGTTTGAAATCCATTAATTTACTGAATATTTCACCCACTTTACTATTGCTTGTCCAGTTGAAATCTATAACTATAATAATTCCTTAAACAAAAAATTACTGATGCTTTGTATATTGTTCTATCAATGTTTGATGATGGTTGTAATGTTTATTTGACAAAATAGCATCATTTCTAACAAAAATTTGAAACAAAAATAAACTAGTTATCATCATAAGTTGATTGTATATCTAAATGATAAAACAAGAGTTTTTTTTGTTTTTATAGTATCAGAGACTGCTCAAAAGTAAACATTTTATGTCAGCACGTACAACACCATGTTAGGTTAGTTTTAAACTATTTTAGCACGATTCCTTATGCTTAAAACTTGAATTCGAGAGAAATGGGGAGGGGGTTGAGAGTTGGAGAAATAAAGTACACGTATTTCTATATATGGTCTGCTTCCTATCTAGTGGATCAGCTGGTGTTCAATTCCTCACAGTAGATAGGATGCAGATAGCCTAATGTGTGGCTTTACTGTAAAACAAATAACTTTATCTACTTATTGCTGGTTTATTTATTTATAGCTGTCCCTCTGATATTGTGAATGTTGTTAAGTAACCTTGTGGCATTTCTACTATACTGTAATATTCAGAATAAGTTTAATAGTTGCTCAAGTATTTTTTCGAATATTCAAAAGAATACACACATTGACTGTTTGTACATTCCACTGATTTCTACTGTATGTATGCAGATTTTGTAGATTGTGTTTGTAAATTTGCACAATCAGTATGAATAAATTATATTTCAATTGAACATTTATAACTTTAACCCAATTTACTCATAAAATAGATAAAACTTTTTGCTTCTTGGGCCTTGGGCAGTTGTGAAATTTAGTTTCCTTATTTAACATTTCATTTACTTATTTAAAGTAACATAAAACATTTACATATTACATGAACTGAAGGTATCAAGTGAGAATTGAAAATTTTTCTTTCTTTTTATGGATATCAGTTGTGTATTAGCTGCATATAAACAAGAATGATGGTGGCAATTTTAAAGTTGGTTACTGCATGCAAGACATAAAAGCCTAACTTTTCATTAAGTAGAGTGTCATTTTTAGGTATTGAAGAAAGGTACCTTTACAAGGTCTTGTAAATAGACCACAAGGACTGTATCAGCATCTGTTACCTTCTTTTTTTTTTTTAAAAAAAAAATTAAATAAAAATTGTACTAAGATGTAGATTCCAAATCAACTTTTAAAGTTCAATAATCCTTTAAATATATTAAAATATGGCATTATCATTTATAATTGCTTTTATTAGGAAGCCACTAGTTGAATGATTACTGCTTTTATGTAATTCTAAAAGTGGCTTTCTTCAGTTGATACACAATAATAAGTAAACTACATATGTTGTATGTAATTTTTTTGCCACTTTGCTGTAGCCAGAATAAGGTTAAACTGGCTATAAACAACAAATGTGTGTCATGTTAAAACTTTTAACATTCTTTACTATTATGAGTGGATATGTAACAATGAAAATATACAAGTATTCCAAATGAATCATTTGTAAATCTTTGTATACACCTCTATAATTATACATTAAAATATAACAAACTAACATATGTATAATCTCTCTGGATTGAATTGTTGAGAACATAAGTTTACAGTGGATAGCATGTGATGTCAATCCACATTAAACTAACGTCCCTAGTCCCTGTCAATACCCACTTCACTCTTCCATTTCCAGATTATCAGTGCCTCTTTATATTGTATTTAAAAATAATTTCTTACCTATTTATTGTGTATTATGACTTTCCTCACTGTCATTTCAAAGTTCACCTAAGCTTCTAAATATTTTCTCTTCCATATGTTTTACATTTTAGGAATATCTAGGAAAGTGTAGCATCTACTTTAGCCATTGTTAAGTGACTTAACTGTGTGTTTTTCTCTTGTTAGGGTTACTTAACTGTTGTTTTCAAATGGCTCTCATACTACAAGTGCAAAAACGTGTGTAAGTCGTGTTAAAGAGTGAAATAAAAACTGCCATTTTTATACTAACCAAGAGAGAGATTTGTATCTAATTGATGCAAACCTTAGCTCTAAGAAAAAATAATAGCATTGACTGATATTATTCAGGTTAAGTTTCCAAACTGTTTTTTGCCACTTTTAATACTTTGGGGTGTTGTTGTCTATGTTAGGGGACCTCCATGAAAGCTTTTTCTATTACAGATGACTTTTGTAAGTTAGAGAGAAAACAAAACCCTCAATAAATATATATTTTGTCACACACTATACACAAGTTGTTAGAAATGGTAACTCTAAGAAAGAAACAGCACTTATTAAACATTTTATATAACTGGATCTTTAAGAATATTGATACAAATAGTTTTTTTATTTTTAAGTAATATATCGTATATATGATCAAACATATTTTTCTTCTCCCCCAAATGTTTAATCTGATTTCAAAGGATCATAATATCCTTTTCTGGGGGGGGTCTTGCTCTGTTTTTTTTTATAGACTTCAATCATTTTTACTACTTAAAAGGTTTAGAATCCTTTAATTCTTGTTTTGTTTTACCTGCTTTTGATATCAGTCCACTGCCATTTTTACTTACTATAAGTATGTGTGAGGAAATCCAAGCTCATCTTCTAGTGTTAGGAAACTGTTTCTTTCACTGGATTGTGTGTTCAGGCTTAAATATAAAGTATTATTAGCTGCCATTAATCTAAATATTATTTAAGTTGATACAAACTCAGATTAAATAGGTTACAGTTGTACTCATTGTATTGAAGTCTCCACTTACGGAATGACAACATCACTTATAAACGTTAAAATTATGTTGTGTCACTGTCTGACTGTAAATAGCCGATACAGAAAGTAGCGACTGCTGTCTTGAAATCTGTGTGAACTTGTATATTGTTAGGTTTTGTTTTTAACCTTGTTCTATTTAACTTCATGATATTCTGTACAGTAAGACTAGAAAATCCCCCCCTTTTTTTTTTGCAACAAAATAGTCCTGAACTTTTGGTTGAAATTGATCTGGAAAGTTGGATCACTGTATGTGTGATGGACTTTTTTACTTACAAACCGGTGACTTTTAAAAGAAGCTTTATATATGTATAATATTTTTTTTAGCTTTGGTGTTCTTTCTTTAAATGGCGTCTTTGTATTCCATTGTGGAATTTTTGGGGCCACCTTCTTTTCAGCATATGCCTGAGACTGGTGCTGATATTGCCTTAACACTGTGTACAATAATTTATTGCTTGTTTTTGAGATAATTTTTTCATGAAAATTTGAATTTCTCTTCAGTTAAGCAACATTTAAACTTGCATGAACTTTAAAGTTAAAAGTGATTTCTTATTTGAATGTTGTGAAACTTCTGTATTTTGAATAACTTAGAATTTAAAATTGAAGTACCATCCACTTTTAACTTGAAGTGTCTCAGCTTAACTTTCTAACGTTTATCTTATGTGTTTTGAATATACCTATTTTGAGCTTTGTGATTGTATGTTAAAATCTTGTTTGGAGCTGTTTTAATAATGATAGAGAAATTGAATGTAACATTTATGTGTAAATTCTAGATGAAGAGATAAAGGTACATTCGCTTGAAGACGTGAAAAAAAGTGTAAAAGTTTTGAATTTCATCCGTCACTATGTAGTTTTAGACATGTAATTATTGTATCCCACCTTGACCAGCTTCTAGTTAAGAAGTCTGTTGACTTTTACAAAGAACATTGTTGAACTAACAGTTCTTATAACAATGTTTTTCAATCTCAATTACAAGTGTCGGTGTAGTGTCATGTGTATATAAGCCAAATAAAGGTGACGACATATATATATTACATATTTGTACAGCTATAATTGCCCTCATTTAGACAAAAAATATTTTGTAAAAGTTGTCAATGATTAAGCTGAGTTCAGAAAGTGGTAAGCTCATTTGAATGTATACTTGTTTGTTTTCTGATCTGATGTAACATCTTCACATTAATGTAATAACTGTTTCGCTATCTAAAGTACAAATAAAAACCCTTTTTGGCTTCAGTGTTTCATGGGTTGTTATAGACTGGTTAAAGTTCATTTTAACGAACATGACCTAGAATGCAACACGTGTTGTCCCTTAATTCACCCATGGATATCCACAAATTTTCGTCACCTGTTCTGAACATGCAGAAATAAGGAGACATGAATCACGTTTCTGAAAGGTCTTATTGAGGAATGTTAGGGTAAAGAGATATTTATTAAATTTGGGGAAGTTTATCAGCAGTTACTAAATATTGTATAGTAGGTAAATCAAGCTTGTAAGGCAGTTTGTAAAACTCGCATGGTACTAATTCAGAATTGATCGATTAAGCAATAATTTGTTCATAAACAGCGTCTTTAATTTTGTTAAATGATACCCAACTCGATTGATTTTCGACGACCCACATGAGAACAAAACTTTCAAAAACGTGGCGAATGCCACCTGCTGCCCTCTTCCGTCAGGAGGTTAAAATTCAATTCTTGACGTGTACAGTGCGTACAATATATTTGTTTTGTATTTAAGCCTAAAGCCATAGAAAGAACTCTCTGTGCTCTACCCATCACTGGTATCGAAACCCGATTTTTAACAATATAAGTCCCCAGACATCCCGCTGGGGCACTGGGGGTCGTACAATAAATATATATATATATATATAGGATATGAGTACGTTGTATTAAAACGATTTTGAATATGTAAATCAGCAAGTCGTCAAAATCACAGCTGATAATAATACACACACGTATAAAATTGCGGTGGGTAAACATGTATCACAACTGCATTTTGTCGTTATTTAAAGATAGTGTGATGTCACTGAATATTCCCATCGGTGGGCTCAGCAGATAGCCCGATGTGACTTTGCTGTAAGAAAACACCCACTCACTGAATATTGATGGCTTTTAGAAAAACTATGTAACAGCCTTTCCCTCCACAAAATATTAATATACACTCTGATCATAAAGATGTGTTTTGATCGGGGATTTTGAATTTCTAAGTCGAGGATATTCATTGATCTTAATAGCATTTGAAAACAATAGAATATGGATCAACTTAGGGCTTCATGACTATTTAAAAAAAGGGGCTACAATTGTACCCAAACCGTGGTATGTGACAAATGAGAATTCATAAATACAAAGGTCAATGGCTTAAGGCGAAAGGAAGCAACATAATATAGAAAGATCGCCGTCTGGAAAGCAAAACGAGTTATACACAAGCTGCATCGCCGACATATGTGTTCAACCATGTCATTTATCAAGCAACTGGAAAATTAAACGTGTGTGATGGAGTGTGTACTCCATCATAAAAAGGCATTCTAATCGTATCGCCTATAGATTTCTTTGCAACGAGGTTGTTGAAACTCGCTTTTAGAAGTTTTCGTCCTTGTGTGCAAGATGGTTGATGGAAAGGTGTACTTTGGACGTGACAGTTTAATAACTGTGACGTAACCTTTTGTAATGGGAAGTATGACGAATATCCTTTGTCAGGGAGAGCGTAACCGAACGTAACAATTTGGTGTGGTGAACGAAAATTGTTGAAATACAATATGTACACAAAATGTATATTTCTCATGTTTGGCTTTTATTTTTAAGAAGCCAGTTAGTTATTACAAATAATTTTAGTAATTCAGCCGTCTAACAGATAAGGAATAAAAATAGAACAGTAAGTAAGTAGCTAACACTAATGTGAACATATAATGATGTTAATACGTTACTATTCTTGGAATTTTGCTCAAAATTTCGCAAAGTTTGCCTGTGCTGTCGGTAAACTATGTTTACGTGTTCACATAGAAGCCTAAGATAATTTTAGCTAACAAGGAATACATAGAAACATGAATACAAGAGAAGTTCATTTCGTGCGAGAAAATTAGCGAGTGGCATTCAGTTTGTGTTGTAAATCAAAGCATGTTATGGCTGAATTTGCAAAGACGTGTGATTAATTCGTTAAAATGCTGAATTTTATTTTCTAGATGTTTAATTATAGTGCTATTCTGTGTGTTGTAATTAGAGGGAACATGTCTGTTCACACATCTATGCATGAATTATGCTAAAGATAGGCAGCTTAATGAGTGTGTGTGGTATGAAATTGAGGTTATATTCTTTTGTTTCGAGTTCTGAGAAACAGTTTTCAGGGGTTTCATCAGATTGCTTTAGGTCATTAGTGCTAACAAAGAACAACTAAAACCACTTACTACTCAGAAACCTGAAAATATCACATGCACCACAACCATAAATAACACAAGTGAACTCGTATACTGCATCAGTCAAAAAAACATTATGCAGTCAGGAAAAGCCACCAATAACAAGTGAAGATTTACCCCAAACAACTGAAAACGCACACAAGACTACACCAGCGAACATTGAAAATACACTGATTGATACCATTACATATACTTTTCCTGAAATAATGGCCGAATAAACAAAACCTAATAATGTAAACAATCTAATAGAAATAGTCATTAAAGTATTCATGAAAAACATCGAAAAATACCTAACACAGTTCGTAACACACATCATGAACACAATCCATATTGCTAAATTTACAATATATAAAAAACATGAGATTGAAGATATAACCAACACCATAAAACCAGATGCCTTTGTGATTAGTGAAACAGGCCTCTATAATTACCATAGATTTAAAATAAAATGATATTCTATTATCAGACAAGATAGAAAGGGTAAGTCAGGTTTTAATAGAGGTATTTTATTATTATATAAAACTGAACTTAGAGTTCAGTAAGTAAGAATACCTTCCTCAAATGAATCGGTAGCAAAACATGTAAGAAGCCAAAACAACACCGAAGTTACAATGACTGGCATTTACTGCTCGCCTAGCAAAGTATTAGATGTCAATCAATTAAACAGGATATATAATCACAACCCCAATATCGTAATTACAGGAGATCTAAATATTAAACATATCACCTTCAACTGTATATATACAAACTCTAATGGTAAAATACTGTATATATTTCTAACCAAAACCAATATGATTCTGTTAAATGATGCAACACCCACGTGACACATCACTTACGCACACGACACCCTGGACTTATTTCTGTGCTCGTATTTGTCACAAATTTCTAAACTTCTCAGTTGGTCACAAAATGGATAACGACCACCTTCCAATCTGGTGTATCTTTAATCTCACCCCCCACTTAAACAAACTTAATATGCAGCAGAGGCATCAGATTTAAATGCATGTGGTTATATGATCTCCGAGTGCAGCTAACATGCTAACACGCAGCTGACAGTACAATACCAAAACAAACATACTCCACATCAACACACACATGGCAACTACATCAATATTAATACACCTAATAAAAGAAAAGAAGAAAAATACGCAGACAGTACTTACTAAATTGAAATCCGACACTAAAAACACAAATTAATACAATAAGAAATAAAATCCGACAACAAAAACAAGATAGTTGGGACACCTTCTGCTCACAATTAAATCATAAAAACGATCCAAATAAATTCTAGACACACTTAAAAAGATACACCAACACAGGAAAAACCTCTAGAATTACATGGCAAAACAGCTTACACTAACCTAGGAAAAGCAGATATATTTAAAGAGCACCTGAAAAACACGTTCCAAACATGAACAGATATTACTATAATAAAGTCAAAAACGTCATAGAACACAATAAAATCATGTACATACCAAAATTCCCAGCAAACACAATAAACACATCAACAAAACCAGATAAAACAATAGACTGGAGCACTTATGAACCGATAACAGAAATAACAGTGACGAAAGTATCAATAGCCATCAAAAACACACAAAAAAAAAAACAAAGCAAAGATGGAATACAAGTCATCCTCCTAAAATACGGTACTAAGAAATTGTATGAACACCTAACAGCTGGATATATTCCTGTTTCTTGGAAGCAAGTTGTAATTATTATGTTCCAGAAAGAAGGAAAGCCAGCAAATAAATCACACATCTACCGCCCGATTCGTCTAACCAGCTGCATAGGAAAAATATTAGAAAGAATAATTAGTAACCAACTCTCAAATTATTTAGAAGCAAACACAAAATTAACTGAAATTCTTAATGACTTTAAGAAATTTAAACAAACTACAGACCACCTAATCAGATTAACGGAAACAATTACCGATAGTTTTAACAAGAACGAATGCAATGTCGCTTGCTTTCTCGACATTGAGAAAGCATTCGACACTGTCTGGCATCACGAATTACGATACCGCTTAACGGAAATGGATATACTCCTGGAATTATTCGTTGGCTATCTAACTTTCTAGACAATAGAACATATAAAGTTGATGTTAATGGGGCCTGCTTGAGTCTTTTTTACCTGAGACAGGTGTCCCACAATGAGTAGTAGTTAGCTCTATCTTATTTATCTCATAAACTTGGTTTTGCGTCACCATTTGCTGAAGATGTAACGGTCTGGAAAAGTGTTCCCACTCCTTCAACAGCAGCAACAAACCTCCAACTAGTGCTGCAGAACGAAGAAGAATACTGTCAGAAATGTGAAATAAAAATAATCATACCAAAAAAACTAAGTAATACTATTCACCAGATTAAATAAACTAAAAAAAAACATCAACTAAAGTTATACATGAACGGATCATTTTTATAGACTGCTACCTCCGCAAAATTTTTAGGTTTAACCTACGATACTAAATTAACGTGAATAGAGCGTATTAACAATATATTGACTAGATTAGGAAAAAGAGCAAATTATGCAAGAAGCCTATCGGGTAAAAATCAAGCCACTTCTCCAGATAATATAATAAACATCTACAAAACACACTTTAGACCCATTAGAGAATACACTTGTCCAGCCTGGTTAAGCGTATCACAAAAAAATTACACAAACAACTGATAATACAAAATTAATTCATCGCCCCAACATATACAAGTACCGCGTAGTACTTTATCAACATTCATACACATGTACGCAAACTTCGAAACATTATCCGATAGACTCTTGCATAATACACTAAATTATTTTACTAGAAATTGGCATAAAAATGATTTATTGTGTGAGCTCGATAGACACCACGTACATGATGAAGATAGTTATCAGTACCTCTCTCCTATGAATATATATTTAAGAAATAGAAATTAAGCAGGCCACCAAACACTAGACCTTTATACTTACTTTTATATACATATTTTATAAATATTTTTATATAATTACATTTAAAAAAACAAAAGGATTGTAGACAATATATGGATATTGCCCTGAAAGGGACCGGATTAAGTGTGGGTTACTCTGGCCCTCAAGCACTACAACTTCATCATAGTAGTAACTGTGAATTGAACTTAGAGATGGAGGAAGAGGTCTTGTTTCACCTGACCTTCCTGGTCAACATACACTAATATCCATAAAGAAGAAGCGAAGCGAACTAAAGGCAATACTTGAATACCTAGTATTTTTACTTTCAAGAGACTCATGACAACAGCAATTAGTTTGTTAACAGAAGGATAATGTTGTATAAAAAATACAGCGTTATGCCTGTGGACTTACACTGCTACAAACCGTATTTCAATACCCGTGGTGAGCAGAGTATAGGTAGCCCATTGTGTAGCTTTGTGTTTAATTTCGACACAAACGAACAATAAAAATACCCGTTTGTTCGCAAGTTTCACACGAAAGTTGCATTATTCATGGCATAGTTTGCAAGATTCAGATATGCAGTAAATTCTATCGTGTTTTCATTTACCAATCTGTACGCTTTCTAAATTCCAATTATCCACACGTCATGTTATGTTGTGAAACACCCAATAGTGAGGACAACTTCCAAATTTTCACTTGTTTGTGTATTCTTGCTGTTCACATTAGTCCATCATCTTTAAAAAAATTATCCATTTTTCTTTATCAGGTAGGACTGAAGAATTGCATCTATAAAACTAGTGTCAATCAACATAGTGCAATGTTTTACCACCAACAGACCTCTTGACTTGTGAACTGATTTTTAATAAAACACTTTATAATATCTACTGGACAGATGAAATATTCTCATCTCCTTGGTTCATTATCAATGATGTAATATCTATGTTTTCCCCATTTACAGCAGATTCCTTCTCCATTTATCCTTTGAGACTAATTACTATCTATGTGCTTTCAAGTTACAGTTGAAGCACCTTTTATCCAGTTATTTAATTACTCCAGTAACTTAATGAGGTTAATTATATGTAGCTGGAGTATTCCAGGAAGCTTCTATAGTCAGGGATTACACAACAGGTCCCTCTTTCTGCTTATTTTTCTTTCCTCTGTTTCATTATCTCCAGTGAAATTTTGATCTCATTTCAATATGCGTCATCATCTTACCTTCGAGTTTATTCCAGATTCCACTTTATTTCACGAAAATAATCCCAGTCGTAAAACAAATGTCGCAACATTTTCTGCCATCGGTAAGTTTCTAATTATGTGGGACAAATAATGCAAAGTCCAGTCCACTTATTTGTAGTTTGTTCTTTATATCTTCTACAAAGTTCTACAAGCTACAATTATTGGTAGGCTTAATTCACAAATGAAAGTTAACAGTTTGTTAAATTTCTTATCGTGTCTATGGCACAAACTAAGAAAACTAAACGACAACAACAAAAAACAATACAGCCCTAAACTGACGAATTGAGTGTTTGGATACTTGCTGATTAACTAACCAACACACTCATGTTTTCATATTACTTTTCAATTCTGTCAAAAAGTTGACACATCAAATCAAATTTAGATATTCAAGAAATTTCGAGGCGTCACATAACATCCTTACGTCTTGCAACATTTCCATCCATCAAACAATACAAAACGTCTGAATTAATATATTACAAACGCAGCTTAAGACAGTATTATTCAAAATTACTGTACAGTTCTTCTCCAGCACAAAAAAAAAAGTTATTATCAAACGTGAAATTCTATTATAATATTATTATAAAATGCTTGCTCTAAAAATAAAAATAGTTAGTTGGGAGAAGAAATCTGAGAGAGCATTAAATATGTTTTTATTTAAATGACTATAGAAATATCTCGCCGAACCAACCTGAATAACTTTGGGGCAATATTAATTTAAAAAATGTTTTGATAAACAAATTCAAATGATCTATGATCAGTGATATAGATGAACAATATTTGTGACCTTGAAAATACTAATATAAAATTCTTAACTACAACATCATTCAAGTATAAATGGGTAAAGTTACAAGTAATTTACATGGATATTCACATAAAAGATATAAAATGCTATTATTGTTTACATTGTTACAATATAATATTTTGTTTTGTTGTTACTGTTAAATTTTATGTGAAGGTATACGATGGCTCTACTATCCATCTAGTACAGGAAATTACTATGTGCGTGTTACCAAGCTGTAAGTTTTTCAAATTATATTTTTGGGAGTTTTCATTTTGAGCATCGATATTTGCTCAAATAACTCGTTAAGTTTTCCTGATCAGAGAAGATACCAGGATACTAACTAATTAGCAAGTAGCTACCTTTCTTGCATGAAAGATAACATATTACACCTAGAAAGAGAAATTTATTTCCCTTGTCAACGAAATAGATACCAGTCAGCCATGACCAGTAACTTAACTTTCTGTAGACATAGTTCTTGAACACGAGATGCGAGTTATGTGATAACTTTGCTTTAGTTTTGTATTTTGTTTTGGTATTTAAGGCCAGGTAAGACTGAAAGTTAGAGTTTTTCCAAGTATTCTACTTTGCAATTATAACACAAACCTTTAGCTTTAACTTCCAGTAGCGTTAGTAACTTTTGTGGCTTTTCACTTGCCTTTTGTTTTGAACTGTTGTGGCCTTTAAAAATAATTTTATTTGGAGTTTGATCAATATGGGTAGCATTTAAAATGTGAGTTAACTTTTTTTCAGTTGAGTTTTTGGTTTACACTATTTCTAATTAAGTTAAACTTTAGAAGTTCTTTCATTTGAGTTGCGAAATGAACTAGTTTTGTGTTAAAGTAACATTGAATTGTAAATTCAGTTCTAGTTAATTATTTTTTGGTTTTATTTAGGTTTAACTTACAGTAGTGAGAGGCAAACGACCTGATTAAAACATTATAATCTCACTCTTACCACTTTAACATACATTAGTAACCACTTTCCATTGTCTGACGAGAAAACAAACTTGTAGAGAAAAATATATATGTAAAAACGGTTGATTAGCCACGGCAAAATATGGGATTAGGTTTACCATGTGAATCACCATTAGTCGATGATATTCTGTAGTGTTCCATATATCGTATATAGTGTTCTTAATACTCTGTTATAAAATTTTATTTCCCTTTTAGAATTACTAATGTAGCATTCTTCCATCGACACTGTGGTCGTTTTACCAACTCGTGGAATAATAAAATCAGTTTGCAGGTTTGCCAGTTCTGTTGAATGATAAAGAGTTGTTTAGAGTCAAAATAAGTGATAATAACATTGTTATTAATTTTTTACCCACATTCTGATTTGTAACTGACCCATACAAAAATTAATAGATACTATATTTCATCAACTATAGTTTGTTCCACAAGTTTTTAGTTCTTGTAATTTGATAATATGAATAGAGTTTCAACTATTACGTATTTTTTTGTTCTAGTCAACCTAACGAACCTTGATATTGGGCGAAATATCTTGTTGGCATTGGATACGAAACATGTAGTGTGGTTGACATACTTGTTCTTAAAAGGAACTGTAAAAGGTGAGACAAGATTAAACTATAACTGGCTGTTAATTTTCACCCTTTATATAGGATCTATAAGGATTCTGCTCTAAAGATTACACGACATATATATGTCGTTCAAGTTACTTTTCAACATACTTAGTGATTTAATACATTATTCAAAAGGATAATTGGACTGAATTCTCCGTCATTGTACAGTGTCAAATCAGGATTTGTGTTTGTGATGTCCATTCCTCATTATATACTGACTACTTCTACAGATGCATTTATTTAATCACCAAATATATAACTTATGAAATGTGTAAATCAACCGTTTTTATTCGAGAACTGGATTAGTCTAGGTCATTAAATTAAGCAGTATCACAGTATATAAACATATCGTTTACGTGGCAGGGTTTCAACAGTGTCATCTTGTCGTAACCTACATTTTTTTAGAATAAGTATATTTAATCACAGGGACACTTGTTGCTAGATCCTTTGTAGTTGCCCTGGCATGACCAGGTGGTTAAGGCACTCGACTCGTAATCCGAGGGTCGCAGGTCTGAATCCCCGTCATACCAAACACGCTCGCCCTTTTAGACGTGTGGGCGTTATAATATGACGTTCAATCCCACTACTCATTGGTAAGAGAGTAGCTCAAGAGTTGGCGGTGGGTGGTGATTACTAGGTACCTTCCCTCTAGTCTTACACTGCTAAATTAGGAACGGCTAGCGCAGATAGCCCTCGTGTAGCTTTGCGCGAAATTCACAAGTAATCATTTCAACGGTTGTGCGTGTTCATGCGTTTTGTGGTTAACGTTAGTGCAAAAATCCTTTCATGGAAAACTTGTCACAACACTTTGCGAAGTACAAAATCAGATGAACTGTTTTTAAATCACGGATTAAATCAATGACAAATTGCATTGAAGAATGCATATTTCTCATGAACATTTACAGATCTGTTATCTATATGTGATATGGTTAATGATTCAATGGAAGAATCGGGTAAGAATAGACAAATCCTTGCATTTATAATGGAGTCTGTTCTCCTCTGTGAATGGCAAAGTTATGTCCTTTAGAGACAAAGAAAGAGAATAAATTTTTAGCCGTAAGGGCGTTATAATGTGGCATCAATCCCACTATTTGTTGGTAAAAGAGTAGCCCAAGAGTTGGCAGCGGGTGGTGATGACTAGCTGTCTTCTCTCTAGTCTTATACTGCAAAATTAGGGACGGCTAGCGCAGATAGCCCTCGTGTAGCTTTGCGCAAAATTCAAACCAAACCTTTGTAATTACTTCATGGTTGATGCACGTTAGTGAGGCCAAAAACACATACTTTCCTCACAGTGTAGTGTAAAACCTGTTTCATTCAAGCATAACATCTTGAGTACCATATTAGTAGTTCCCTCTAACATCTGAAATTCAGGAAAAACAAGCTTCTGTGACCACTTTTAACCTTTCTGTACACGTTTTCATACCATCTGGACCATACAGTATTACTAGGTTAATGAAACGATTGTAACAGAAACTGGGAATACATAAATGTCTAGTCTGGTGATCATCGTTAACATTTACAATATATTTTTCCAGGGAATAGCAAGTGTTCATTTAACTGTGAGACCATCAATATGCTGGATATCACAACCAGAGATAACAATGATTCTTCGCATTACAATGGTGGAAAAGGTAGATCACAAAACACTAATCATACATAATACAAAAATGTTTCAAACCTGATATTAAAACTGATGTAAGGCTATTCTCAAAGATATTACCAGGGATTTACCCTGAAGTTTGAGGAGTTTACTGTTCCCCTTTCTCTACAGACTTAAAAATTTAAACCCACCTAAGTGGTGTAGAGAGACACATGTAAGACTGCCTTCACAGTTGAAACAATTATTAATCCCTCCAGTCTTACAGAATGCTGACTTCATCAGGGAATTATTTGTATATACTGATGCTAATGATAGAGGTATATCAACTTCAATTCAAGATAATAAGAATGTGTTAGTCCATCCTGAAATATATCACTGCTGAAACAGTTTTGTAATATTCTTATGTTTTAAATTTCCTTTAATGGTACATACCACTGTGTAGATGCTTTTAATGTTCCAATTTTTACTTTTCATCATGTGGAGAAAACCACTTTATACAGGGTGTTCGGAAAGTCACTGTGCACTTATATATTTATTAACAGACAAAACTGCACAGTGACTTTCCGAACACCCTGTATAAGTTCAATTGTGAATTTATTTCTATTGGTGGATTTTAAAATTGAACATTTCTTTTTTCCTTATATTTATTTTTTTTTTCTGTTGCTTATTTCATGTCTCTGTGTAGAAAAAAAAAAGCATATCATTTCTCCTGCAAGTGTCAAATTTCAACACTCAAAACTAGGAAAAGAAATTTTTCTAGGGGTCAATACCAGTTATAGGTGTTACTAGTGAAAAACTGTTGGGTCAATACCAGTTGTAAGTGTTATTAGTGAAAATACCATTTGTAGATGTTACTGGTGAAAAAACTGTTGGGTCAGTATTAGTTGTAGGTGTTATTGGTGAAGAAATTGTTGGCTCAATACTAGTTGTAGGTATTGTTAGAACCATGACTTCACAAAAGTTCTCTGTTCAGACTGGTGATTGAAGGATATTAGCCATGTTAAGTCAGTATGGGTTGAATCATCTTGTTTTAAACCACAGTGAAAACTTTCATATTCTTTACTGTAACTATGTGGTTATAGGAAAAAGCTTCACCACTATCTGGGCTGCTCTAAACTATATTGCTAGCTATATGGCACCTGATTCACAGTAAAACCATGTAGTAAATCTCCTAGCTGGCTATTGAGAAAGCAAAGTAAAACTCCAATGTTTTCTTTGATGGAGCCTTGCAGTTAAGCCCTATCAAATCAATCACTCAACCAAGACATGGAACTGCTAATGGGAATGCTGATACATCATCATAGATGAATTAAATACAAGTCTATTAATATATTTGGGGTCATTATAATACTTAATGACAATTATTTTCTGGTGTAGTTTATGTTTCACTCAATTACGGAATTTTTCAACACAAAGAGAAGCCATAGAGGGAATCAGAATCTAATTGAATGTCTTTCAGTATCAATATGTTCTCTTCATTTGTCTGCCAATTATTTTCACACTGCCTCAGATATCCTAATACTTGGTGAGCTTTCTTAATTTTGTCACACTGTCTACCTACTTTTCTTTCTTTGGCTAAGTGATATTTTCGTTCTTGCACTGGTCTCCTGCTAGTACAGCAGTAAGTCTATGGGTTTATAACACAAAAATTAGGGGTTCGATTCCCCTCTGTTGACACAACAGATAGCCCAATGTGGCTTTGCTATAAAAAAAATACACACATTCTTGTACTGTTTCTGAACTATCTTAATATTATTCATAATTTTGTTTTATAATTTATTTCATAGATGGTATTAACGGCATTATATTGAAATGAAAAACTTAAGGGGTTTGATGTTGTTAACATACCATCCTTTAATTCAGATGTTAACTAATATTTTACATCCCTGATTTAATGTATGACAATACTGAAAGAGTTGCTATAAATATGATCATTTATAAAATAAACATACAATTTTGCCTTGATTGGAACTTGAATATGAGATTTTTAGATGAATGTCAAACCCTGTGACCAGTGAGGCATTTTGACATCCAGTCTCAGAAATCCATCATTCAAAAATATTAACTTAAAATGTGCTGGTGTTCATGTTTTTACAAATATTGAAAAAGTTTGCCCTAAACTTGAACACTTATCAGTGAAAAAAAATCTTATATTAAAAAAAACCTAATGTATTTGTATCTGAACATGAGATTTCAATTTGAGGTTCAGGCACTCTAACCACTGAGGTGATTTCAGCATTACCAATAGCAACTTTTATTTACAGATTAATTTCTCTCTCTTATGGGAAAAAAACAGTTAACAGATTGATTCAAGATTAATGTAGTCTGTTTTATTTTTCATTTATTATACTGTAGGACTGTATTGTAATTGTTATAGATCCAAGTAATTTAGCTTACCAATACTATGTATTTGATCAATGCATACATTTCACAAGTATAATTTACTTATCAAAATTATGGTATTTGATCCAGTCTTTCTAAAATTAACCACAATGATGCATTTGTATTAGAAACACAGGTTTTAGCCCATGTATCTCAGAATGGCTGGTACAGGTATTAACACTTTTACTAATAAAGCAGAGAACAATGTTATCTTCAGGTTAAGAAGGTTGAAATGTTATCCTCTGCTTTATTAGTAAAAGTGTTAATACCCATACCAGCTGTTCTTAGATACATTTATACTTCAAGTGGGTTTTTCATCATCAAGTTTTAGACCATGCAGCATGAGGGAAACATGTGACAGTGAATATCCAAAACAAGTAGTGAAGCCAATCTGAGATGTTTGCTGTCACAATCACTAATACCCTATAATATATATAACACTCACAATAAATTAGTGTGAAGAAAAATTCACAATTACTACATCATTTTATCTGCAAAGCTGAAGTTACAGGCATGCCAATGACATTTATGAAAAAAAGAGGAAAAGGTATATAGCCTGGCGCCACAGCGTGGAGCAGCCGCGCCTGACTAGGATGGTCCGGGGGCATGCCCCCCGGGAAATTTTAATAAAATGGATGTTATTTGTTGTGATTTGGTGCAATCTGGGACATAATTTCTTTATGTTTTTTGACACTGCAATGTTGGAAAAGTACACAATATATATCATATAAAATAACAAAAGGAAATTAAAAGACTAAATCAAACTAATAAAAACTAACTTTCATTTACAGTTTTTAGCAGATTGATTTATTCTTTTAATTTGCATTCATTTTTTAGAAGATATATCAAAATATCTAAAATTAACAAATAAAATAAAAAGTAAATAAATGAAATTTAAGATTATTTGCTATTTATTCAGTTTAATTTTTTTCTAAATCAAAATATATTAGTAATATGAGTTAATAAAGACAAAATAACTCAGTAAATATTTCAAATACAAATCATTTCGTTATTATCCTTTTTGTCATCAATAACATCATCATCATCAACTACTGGTATGCTGCCAATTAAATGTTTTACAGTCATTGCCAATAACTACTTCTCTGCTGCATATATTCCAAACAATTTTCAAATCACATAAAATTACTCTTTTGACTAATCATGACTACCTACAGTTCAAATTGTTCATCTATGCAATCTTGTCATTATACTACTGGTACCTTAATGTCAGTGAATTTTCCATTCTTTCACAAATTGACAATACAAACTAAAACAGCATATGAAGGAAAGCTATGACATTGCTTAAAAATTCAACTACTGATATGGTTCAATATTAAACTACTGATATCAGTGATATGCCTCAGAAATTAAATTTTGTACAGTCACTGACATCGACAACTACTGCTCTGCTACATGTATTCCATTAAAATTTCAAATTACTTAAAATTACTCTACATGACTACCTACAGTAAAACTTGTTCACCTATACAATCTTGTCAGTAAATTACTGGTACCTCAATATCAGTATATTTTTCATTCTTTCACAATACAAACTGAAACAGCAAATCAAGGAAAGCTTTGACATTGCTTCAAAATAAAATTAATGATATGCTTTAAAATAAACCACTGGCACTGTATGCTGCAGATAATAATAAGATGTTTTTCAGTCACTGATATCAACTACTGCTCTGCTGCATAAATTACAGTCAAATTTCAAATCACTTAATTTCCTTTAATCAATCTTGGCTACTTTCCTCTTTTTCGAGACAAGGGTTTCCAGTGCTCTCTTCCGAGCTTTTTTTCTCTCCTTCTCTGAATGGGCAGCTTTCTGTGCCTCTGCAGCTTTCTGGACTTTTTCTTTAGCCAAGGTGGCTGGGCCAGATTTCACAGAACCATAGGCCTCAAGCCTTTCTGCCCTTTTCTTCTGATTCTCCCTCAGCTTTGAGGTATACTTTGAAGCTGCTGATCTAATGTCCTTACACATTATCTTGTCTACAGGATCAAAATGAACATCTTTCCTTTTAAACATTTCAATCGCTGTTGTTTCTTTGGAGCATAGAGAATATTTTATCGTCTGGTATGCACACGATACCAGACCACGAGACCTGCAACGAGACTGCCTCCAAGATGGCAGTCAGATTTTTTTTTCTGCAATAAACATTGAAAAAATACAATTTCTCCTCAAAAACCACCTACCCGGCCCCCAAATCGCTCATATTTTCTCCTCGAATTTACACGAATCTCGTGGGTGATCGTTGGCCATTTGAAAACCGCGGAAATTCGCGTTTCAGTGGAAAAATGGCACACATGAAGTTAGGTTCATGCCAACCTTATACTGATGCCATTTACAGACAACATTATAGAATATTCAGTTTTTAAGTGCTATTTTGTTCAACTAAAAGGATGTTAGGAACCACCACCAACATTAGAAACAAACAGATTAAGGGAACAGAGCACGAACAATTAAGTTTGTTTATAGTTTGTTCTCAAAAATAAATACACCAAACACTGTATTATAAAAGTCTTAAGTTACAAATAAAAACACACACATTTAGTTGCACAAATAAAAACAAAATTTAATCTTAGCTTTCTGTTAAGGTGTAAGTCTAAAATGAAAACAATAATAATTTTGAGTTTAATACTACATTTAAAAAAGGAAAATCCTGTAGTTTTACAAATAATTGTTGGGTAAACAACATGAGGTAACTAGTTTAACAATCCCACATAAAATTACACAAAGGTGAGACATTACGTCTCACATCCCATACATTTAGGACAGGAAGAGATTATAGTGTTATATATCCTAGTGCTTCATAAAGCTTCTTGCTAACATGTATAGATATAAAGTAACAAATATTATAACAGCTTTACAAATTCATTTTGTTCATTGTTATGTCATATGTTCTGGTTGTAATCCACAACTTTGTTTAACAGAAACTATAATGTTAATATTACACTTTTCTTTTACCAGTAGTTTCCTCCATCCGTGACTATAATTTTTAAGAAAAATCTAACTAATTTGCATTAATTTTACTTCTTATTTGAGAGGTAACACAGAAAAAAATATTTAAATATCAGGCTAGCTTCGAGAGATATAACAAAATGTCAGTGAATTTAGTACACACATGAAAACCATTACAGTCTACCTGAATAGAAAATGCCACTCAAAAGTCATTTTTTCCTACCAGCTGCCAAGTTACCATCACTCCAGTGTCAGATATAAAAGCAGCTGCTGCCATTTCTTGCCTGCGATTATCTCCTCCGATCAAGTCACAGTCTGTCAGGTTGAAACGAGTCACGGTACATGGTGTTTTTTCATCTCCTTGGAGTACACTTCTAATTTCTCCCAAGAGAGAATTTCTCCACCTACCTCTGACATTATCAATGACGGTATCAAGCCAGTGGTGTTCTTCTAAATACTGGGAACATTGCTGCATGATCTCTCTCCAATGTAACTTAATTCGAAGTTGATCCAAGTCCAATTGCCAAGTGTCTAGAGAAGGCCAACCTTCTTCAGCCATGCTTATCACAGCATGTCTAAAAGGCTGAGAGTTCCACTGCTGTCGCTGAAGAGGCAGAAGGACTTCTAGATTGACTCGGAGGCTGTAACATGCCTTCTGAATTGTGTGTGCCATCTGGGGTAAAGTAATTTCACCACTGAGACAAAGAGGGGAAAGGTAATCTGCCAGAACAATAGACACCAAGGTTGCTACTCCAGATGTTCCAGACATTTCAGATGTGTACCCAACCTCTGATGGGCATAAGAGTAAAGGACAAAGACTACCACGAGGTCCAGATGGAAATAAATCTTCATACCAACCATCTTTAGCTGATTCTATTCGCTTGATATAATATTTCAGACTTAAGTTAGAAAATCTTCTTTTTCTAGACCTTAAATCTCGTTCTTTAGCCTGTCCAAGAGCAACCATCTCTTTTATTGTACTATTTTCTAGAACTAGATCTTCCTTGGCAAAGTTTATGGTAGGATTTATGCGACGATACAAACCAATATCAAAAAGCCACCTGCGGTACAACACTGTAGGGTTGTGCCGCTCATCTCTATCAACATAGCTATAGCGAAGCATTCCTAACATACAGCGGAACTGCTTAGACTCTGTGCGAACCCATTCTTCTCCCAAACCCATATCACAATTATGAAGGGTTTTAGGGGATGTTGAGCAACAGATACAAAAAAGTTCAATAAGCCAGTCTCGTGGAACAGTGGTTTGTGGTATATCTATCCACTGCCAGACACCTTTACACCAGGAAAAGATAATTTTCAGCCACAGGCTTGGAGGTGATGAGACTTCACGTAGTCGCTTACACGTAGATCCAAAATTTAAAAGATCAAAGGGTGAAATGAGGAAACAGCAAATACGGTACAAGACAGGTTCTGGGAGATTGACCAGATAGGAGGACTGCTGCATTCTGACAGTGGAAACGAGTCACCAGAAACTAACATAATCAGGTTTATACATCCTAAAAAACAAGAACATGAAATTGTATTAAAATAGCAGAAAACAATACTCACTTTTCTTCAGATGTTAAATCTAAGGTTATCAATTACTTTTTGAAAACATATTCCCATGTAATGTAGACTTCTACTAAGCATTTAAAATAAAAATAATAGGTATGCATGACATAAGCAATGAAATAAAAATTGAAATGGAAAACACTTTTGATAAATATAACGTTAAAAATATTCATTATTTCAAGATGAGGCACATTTCAACAAGAAAGTAACAAGTCAATATAGTACGATCCTGAATCAAAAACAAGTTAATGAAACAATGTTTTATCAAATGTCATAACAGAAGCCAAAGAACCCAATCATTGATTGATTGATTGATTTAGTGTTTTATGGCACAAAGCATAAATAAAGTATTTATTTATGAATATCTGCGCCAGACATTCAGTAAAAATGTAAAAAAAATAAATAATTGTAGTAATAGACATAAATGGAAATGAAGGTAAAACAAAAAAGTATAAAACCAATGTTGACACCTAGTCTACAATGTTAAGACAGAAGGCAGAGTATAAGAAGTTGTAAGGTATTTACTTTAGCAAAAAGGTAATAATCATAACCTGCCAGGAAGACTAACAGGTAAGTTCAAGAACCACCGTCAATCACCTGAAGTTGGCCTTTCCAGTCCTGGTTCCGGGTTATGTGTCATAGCAGCTATTATCAAAATGTAAAAGAATAAAAGTTTTAAAAGACACTCTGCAAAATCATAATAATGAGTAGCCAAATGTCTAGTAAAAAGATAAAGTCAAGTAAATGGAGTAAAATTTGTAAAAGTAAATGAAGGTAAAAACAAAACAGCAATTAAAACAGAAAATGGTGTAAAAACCAATGGTGACATCCAGTCAACAAAGTTGTAAAGAACTACCTGTAGCAGAATGGTAATGATCGTAACCTGCCAGGAAGACTAACAGGTAAGTATAAAAACTACCGTCAGTCACCTGAAGTTGGTCTTTCCAGTCCTGGTTCCGGGTTATGAGTCAATATGGCCAGTACTAAAAAGTTAAGTAGTAAAAGTGTGAAATGATATGCAGCAAAAGTATAATAACAACTCGCCAGGACGACTAACAAGTAGTTCAAACGGATAGTTCAAACAGTAGCGTTAGTCACCTGAAGTTGGCCTTTCCAGTCCTGGTGTCGAGTTATTTAATGTTCTGGCCATTGTCCAATGTCAAATTGAAGGAGAGAGATTAAAACTGTAAAAAAGGAACCACAATTAAAAAGGTGTAATGGATAAATATGCAACACTTAAATGAGATTAAAAAGTTAATGGCCATTAAAAATTAAAAACATTATCAAGGTGGATAGAGTCACCATCACCAATAACTCTGTCCAATGTTACAGATAAACCCTGGGAAAAAACATGTTTAAAATAGTTCCGTCACTGAGAATCGTAACGATGGCAAGAAAGTAAAATGTGGCTGATAGTGATTTGAGTGTTACACAAACTACACATTGGTGCATCAGTTCCAGATAAAAGAAAATGATGAGTTAAAAAACTGTGACCAATGCGTAGCCTAGTGAGAACAACTTCCTCCTTCCAAACTTTACGGAAGCTAGATGGCCAAAGTTCAATTTTGGGTTTGATTTGAAAAAGTTTGTTGTCACGTTGCTCATTCCAAGTGGACTGCCAGCTGGCATGGAGCCGAGCCTTGAAGACAACACCATAGTCCATGTACGGAATAGGCATAGGAGTGATGGTGCTGAAGCAGACATATTTAGCTGCCATGTCTGCAAGCTCGTTCCGCAAATACCAACATGGCCTGGTATCCAGAAAACTGGATTGAAGTAGCTGCTAATGAGAAATGGGCCAGTCGGTTTGAATATCAGCGAGAATAGGATGTGAGCTAATGTAGCGATGTATAGAACTAATCAGTATAAATAGTGCAGTTGGAGTACTGCTCAGCTGCAATATGATCCAGGGCAAGAGATATGGCATACAGTTCAGCAGTGAACACAGAAGCTGTAGAAGGGATTCTGCACGCAACTACTGACCCATAGCAAACCATAGCAGAGCCCACTGAAATACCTGATTTGGAACCATCTGTAGAAATGGGAACTGAATGATTGTTTGAAAGATATTCATTGAATAAAAGATGGTACTTCCAATCTGGAGTATCTGCCTTTTTTAGGTGACTGAAAGAAAGGTCACATTTGGGGGCTGTAATAAGCCATGGTGGGATGGGCCGACCTGTGGAATCTGCAATGTTATCCAAGGACAGACCCCGTTCATCACCAAGGACTTCGACTCTGCACTGGGGCTTTCCGTACCTCTCCAGTTCAAAGTATATACATTGAATCTCATGAACCTTCTCTACACCTTCGCCGAATGAAGCAACTATCTTTACAATATACTTGCAAACTTCATTCCTTACAAATCATCCCACCTGGAAATGTGTTTTCCTTCCTCGGTGGGCAGTACTTTTTCAGAACAGACGACCTGTCATTGCTCCATTTGGCCTTCCCATCCGGGAGCAATTGGATGAATTGGGTTTAAGGCCGAGGGTCTGGCAGAGCCATAGACCATTAATCCATAATCGAGTTTCGATCTAATAAGAGCACGATATACCTTTAACATTAAACAGCGATCTGCCCCCCAACTGGTAGAAGAGAGAACACGGAGGATGTTCAGTGCTCTTGTGCATTTGACCCGAAGCTGCTTTAAGTGTGGTATAAAGGTCAGTTTACGATCAAAGATAAGCCCCAAGAACTTGGTCTCCGGGACCACTGGCAGCAAAACTTCACCGATATGAAGTTCAGGATCAGGGTGAATACCCCGTTGACGGCAAAAGTGCAGGCATACAGTTTTGGAGAGAGAGAAATTAAAGCCGTTCGCCAGAGTCCACTTCCGTACACAATTGAGGGAGGTTTGTAGTTACCGCTCAATATATCTCATGTTTGACGACTGACATGAGATATGAAAGTCGTCGACATATAGCCCATTCGCAACAGTGAGAGGGAGTTGTTCAGTGATGGCATTTATCTTTATACTGAATAGTTAACACTCAATACACAGCCTTGAGGGACTCCAAGTTCCTGCACAAAAGAACGGGAAAGTGTCAAACCCACACGAACTTGGAATCTCCTGTCCATTAAAAATTTTTTAATAAACATGGGTAGATGGCCACGTAACCCATATGTATGGAGGTCTCGCAAAACGCCATACCTCCATGTTGTGTCGTAAGCCTTCTCTTTGTCAAAGAATATTGATACAAGAAAGGCTTCTCTGATAGATGTTTCAAGATGAATTATGTGGTCTGTGGTGAAGTGCTGTCGACGGAACCCACACTGGGTGGGCGAGAGGAGGTTGTTTGATTCAAGGAACCAAACAAGACGAGCATTAACCATCCTTTCTAATGTCTTACAGAGACAGCTCGTCAAAGCAATTGGACAGTAGTTTGAAGGAATCTTGGGATCTTTCCCTGGCTTAGAGAAAGGTAAAATAATAGCCTGGCGCCAGGCATCAGGAAAAACATTCTCCTGCCAGATCCGGTTGAAAACAATCAGAAGGACATCAAGAGAAGCAGGAGATAGATGGTGCAGCATGTCATAATGAATATCATCAGGTCCAACAGACGTACTGGCAGACCGATGAAGGGCCATTTTTAGTTCCACCAGGGTAAAGGGACAATTATAGTCAAAGAAACAGTCAGTTCGAAGGAAAGAGGTGATCGCTCTGCCCGAATCTTGATGGCCAGGAAGGTGGAGGAACAAGCAGAAGTGCTAGATACCCGCAAAAGCTTTCACCTAGAGTGTTAGCGATGTTCGAACATCAGTCACTTCCTGACCATCAGAGAGTAAGATCGAGAGGGGACAGAATTGTAGTGCCCATTAACCTTTCGAATCCTGTCCCATATGATCTTGGAACTGGTGGTAGAAGATATGCTGGTTGTGAACTTGATCCAAGATTCCTTCTGGCTTTGACGCCTTACCCACCTAGCATGTGCACGGCCCGTTGGAAAGCAACCCGGTTTGAAAGTGTGGGATATCTACGAAAAGTATCCCAGGCCCGCTTTTGAGCCTTCCGTGCTAAGTGGAAAGCAGGATTCCACCACGGACGAGGATATCGTGGAAAACGTGTCGAGGTTTTAGGAATACACTGAGCAGCTGCATGTGTAATACAGTCAGTTACCGCTGCTACACAGTCGTCTATTGATGGCTGATTTACGATGGCAGGATCAAGTTCTGCGAGAGCAGTGAAAGTGGACCAGTCTGCCTGATCCAGCTTCCACCGGGCACGCTGGTAGGGTAGCATCGACCACGCCAGTCTCTCTCAAAAGGATCGGAAAATGATCACTGCCTAGTGGATTACTGTCAACCCTCCATGAAAAATGGGAGAATAATGAAGGGGAGCAAACTGAGAGATCAATAGCGGTAAAGGACTGACTAGGTGCATGAAAGTAAGTGGAAGAACCAGTATTGAAAAGAGATTGTGATCAGAGAGCATCCGCTCTATAGATCGGCCACTCCCATCAATAATAGCACTTCCCCAGAGGGGATGATGTCCATTAAAATCCCCTAGGATTAGAAATTGAGATGGCAACTGTTCAACAAGAGCATCAAGATCTGATTGATCATATGTCTCTCCAGGGGACAGGTACAGAGAACAAACAGTGATGGTATGACCCAAGGAAACACGGATGGCTACAGCCTCCAAGGGTGTGTTGAGTGACAAAGACAGGGTGGGCACGTGTTGATCAACCAACAGTGCCACCCCTCCATGTACTCGACCATC
Source organism: Tachypleus tridentatus (assembly GCF_004210375.1). Taxonomy (NCBI): domain Eukaryota; kingdom Metazoa; phylum Arthropoda; class Merostomata; order Xiphosura; family Limulidae; genus Tachypleus; species Tachypleus tridentatus. Next base: position 144,168,911 of record NC_134834.1, read on the forward strand.
ACACAACCTGTCATTTCTGTACAGAGAAAACTGCCGAATGGAGACAGTATCAGCAGTTTTGAGAAATGTTTCTTGTAAAGAAAGACAAACAGGATGGTAGGAAGCAATCAGCGTTTTGATATCATCCAGATTAGAACGTAAACCTCGACAGTTCCATTGTATCAAGGTGGCCATTTTTAAAAATGGGTAGGTGAAGTGGCTGGAGAACCCTTCGGTCTACGACCACGTCTTTTTTCTTTACTGTCTTTAGTCGGAGGAGGTTTATCAACCTCCATGGATCCTTCTCTGTGTCGGGTGGGCAGGTTTTTGTTATTGGAAGGGGAATCCAGTGACTGATGACGCAAAACGAATAATTGTTTTGTCTCTTGTGGTGGGAGAAAAAGATGTATCAGAAGAAATGCCTGTATTTGAAACTGAAGAACGTGGATCTTGAGGTTTGTTGGAAGGTATGGGAGGAACAGAGATAGGTGTGGAAGTCGATTCATCAACCTTTTTAACCACTGAGGTCAAAAGGCTTTTCATTTGTTTTGAAAACGATTCTCTTGGAGGCACAGAGAGATCTGTCTGCACTCCCACTGTAGTTGTGGAATGAAGTGCAGCAGCATATGTCCGAGATGGAGTTGTGGATAGCAATTTCCGAGCCTCAGGATAACTAATGTTATGTGTCGTTTTCAAACGCTGCACCTCTTTTTCCTCCAACCATTTTGGGCAAGAATGAAAGTAAGAGGGGTGAGAACCATTGCAGTTTATGCAATGTGGGTTCATGTCACAGTCATAGGCATCGTGGTCCTTGCCTCCACAACGAGCACATGTCAGGGAACCACGACAGGATGTCTTTGAGTGGCCGAATCTCTGACATTGGAAACACCAAAGAGGGTTTGGTATGTATGGCCGAACCTTGCAAATGAGATAACCTGCCTTGATGGTGGCAGGTGCACGTGGTGAGGTAAATGTTAAAACGAGGGTATTTGTTGGCAGTGTAACTCCATCTTTGCGAATGGAGATGTGCCTCACTGCAGAAACTCCTTGAGTGGAGAGACCAGTGAGAATCTCTGACTCGGGAACTTTCTTCAAATCCCTTTCAACAATAACTCCTGTGAAGAATTCAAGGTAGCATGGGGTGTAACCTCAATAGGTATATCCCCAATTGCCTTTGAATTCAAGAGGAGTTCACTGTGTTGGGATGTGGATGTTTCAACCAATATGTCACCAGATCGAAGTTTCTTTACTGATTTTGGAGAGCCAGCAAGTCCCTCTAGTCCCTTTTGAATAAAAAAAGGGGACATTTGCCCTAAAGGTTTTCCAAAGAGAATGTAATATAAGAAAATGAGGTACGTGTGTTACTGATGTTGAAGATTGCTGTTCTGAGTATTCAAGACGTGGTCGCTACCCATTGACTGTTTTTTTACAATTTTATTCAAATTTTTAGAGGATCCATAGGAAAAGAAAAAATTTCGGTACTCACTGACCCCACCCACCATGGAGCCCTATAAGGGGACGCACTACAAAGTCACGCAAGGACAATGCAGGAACGCCAGGGTTTTGTGAGCACTATGTCCACAACACCCATTGAGAACTTCCAACACTGGTACTTGGTTGACTCTAGCCCAAGTGGACCAGCCGATTGACCCAAGGGGCCACCCAAAGGCCGCCGTCTACAGGAATTCAGGCCAAAGTGGTGTGTTAGGGTTGGACCCCTCAACCACCAGGGTCCTCTCCTCCCCTTCACGGGTCGCCACGCACGGCAAACACGTGGGTGGATGTTTAGATCCCAGAGAAGGTAACCAGATAGAACAGAACCTTTCCTGGGAGGTCCCCTCACCACGTACAGGAATCCACACCGAGGGGCCCAATCATTAATTAAAATTTTTTTATGAATGTAATGTTTCCATATTTTTCAGTTTGGATTGTAATTTCAAATACAAGACCTAATATTATGCTACTCATTTAAAAACGAAAAAAAAAAGGACTACACTAAAACTATTAACTACATCGGTGTATTCATCAATGGCTCTAGTTTGAATCTTGGTTTTCTACTGCTGGAAGACTTGAAGTTTTGAAAATGCTATATAAAATAACATTAATATACTACAATATTTTAATTCTTAAAGTATGAACTGTTTAAACATTAACCCAAGCCCATACTTATTGATAAATATAACAATGGAAAACAGTAACCAAATAATCATGATATCAATGTTGAAAAACAAAAAAATCCATAAATGGCATGGCTTGAAAAAAGTATCTTAAGTTACGATTAACTCAATATTTTTAGTCTCTAGATTTTCAGAAAAGTTAACTGATCTGTAACATGTGGCATTCTGTATTTATCAAAGCATTACAGTACAAAGAATATGTGTAATGTTTCTGATAAATTACAAATATCCAGAACTGTTCTAAAATAATAAAAAGTGGGTAAAGCAAACAGTAATTTGCACATTTCACATTTTCCCTTTTTCATCACACAAAATCAGAAAATTGGCAAGAATATACAAGTTGTCTTTTTGGTAATCAAAAACTCAGTTGATAATTAGACTTAATAGTGAACAAGGATCAAAAAAAGGCATCAGATCTGGTCAACTAGTGGGATTGAAGATTTTTTTAAAACAAAATAAACCAACAAATAGGGATGCGATTAAATTCATTATCAGTCTTACTGTAGTGGAAAATTATACCTATTAGCCATAAGCTGAACCATCTTCCAAAGTTCTTGTAAGTTGTAATACCTTTTATGATACAGAAATCAAAATGCTTTTCCACATGTAGCTTACAAAACCTTAGAATCAAATTATCCCAACTCTTCTACATTCTACCAAATAAGTGTTTTTGTTCTTTTAAACAATATGCCACTATTCATACCTATTCTGCACTATTTCCACCATAAAAAAACAACAACAAAAAAACTGAAAGTTGCATTTCAAATTATGGTGAACTGCAGTCTTAGAAATTTATACAAGAGAAAAATAAGAACAGGGCATTTTATCCATCAAAGTTTGCTCTTCCTTTTCATCAAATCCAATCAATTAAAGCTTCCAAAACTGAACTAAATGTCAATTTTTTTTTTCCATCCATTTCACACTACCAGTAATATATGTTCCATAATTCTTTTTTTAAAATGTTAATTGAGGGCCACAGATTAGCATTAAAAGACTTTTGACTTGGAAGGAAATTACAACATTAGTATTAATAAATTTGGAATTGCACATATGCAATGTTATATTATTGGCTTATTTAAAATTAGGATAATGGCAGATTGGCAGAGTTTGCACTTTTCTACGACATGGATTAAAGAGGATTTTAAAACCACAATTTTTTCTCTAGGCTTCAAAATCCAATAAAGATCATATAAGCAATTCTTCATCTTTCATAAGTCAGTATATAGTGGGCAAATGTTTGAGGATTTGAGACTCTTGGAGTTACTTCTATTTTTAAAGAAGGTAATAATAGTTTTATGCTGGAAATTATAAACCATTTATTGTTACTATTGCAATAAGAAAACATTCTAGAGTTTGGTAAAAGAAGTTTTGGAAAAACATTTACTGAAATATAATATAGAAGAAAGTCAATATGGTATTCTCCAAAGGGAAAGTTTGCCTTACTACCTTACTAACTTTTTTTATCCCCCTACAATGTTAGTTGTCATTAGAACAATGAAACAAGTGTACCCTTGACGTACTTAAATTTTCAGAAATTTTTAATAATGTGTCACATGCATCGTTAGCTAATTAGATAATTTTAGACCAACTGAATGAAAGACAGCAAAAGGTTGTGATAAAATCCAATAAGAATGGACCTATATTATCATTGTTTTTTTCTTATCAACATTAATAATAATGATAGTGAATTAGTAATGTTAGCCAATGACATCAAACACTTGGATATTTCTAGCTGTATTGAGGATGTTGAGATATTATAGAATGGGTTGAATCAATTACTAAAAGCTCAACAAATACTTGGCAAATTACCCTTACTTTCATTAAGTGCACAGTAATGTAATTGGTTTGAAATAATTTGGGTCAGACATCTATGTTATATATCAGATATTCCTATGCATAATGTCTTAAAATTTAGTACAGAAAATGCATCATCATTTCTGTCTTTGTAGAAGGCTTTAATGACTAAAATACTTAGTAGGATGTGTATATATATATATAAATGTTCAGACAAATAAAAGAAATTAGCCCAACTCCACTCTTTCAGATCATTAACCAAATAAACCTTTATGAAGATGGATGTGTCTGAGGTGCAAATTAGACATATAGTGCTTTATCAGTTTAGAAAAGGCAATATTACAGCAGAAACTACACGAAACATTCAAGGTGCTTATGATGCAGAGTCTCTCAATGAAAGAAAATGTCGAAGTGGTTTCTGAAGTTCAGATCAAATGACTACAGCTAAAGTGATGTGCTACGTTCAGGTCATCCTGTTGAGTTTAAGGATGATTTGCTGCTGGCTGTACTTGATGAAGATCGTGCTGTAACAGTTGAAGAACTAACATAAAAGCCAGTTGGAATGTTGTGTTGAGTTTTGTTTTCATCTGAAAGAGGATGCAGATTTGTTAGAAAAGGGTAATAAAAATGCTAGTAAGGTGACTCAAAATGGAGGGGTTATCTTGGAGGGATTAGTTAAGAGCTTATTTTTCTCTTGAGAAAAACAAAAAAAACAACAAACAAACAGATTATTGTTGAAGTTTATAAGTTTATCCATAAAAGTGATACCACAAAGGCCTCTGATATGTGTGTTGTATTCTTATGATACCAGGATGAAAAAAAGAAACTTCAGATCTGGAAAATACAAACTAGGATCCAGTAACAACAATTCTATTTTTCTAACCGTAACATCGAGAATAGCTTATGGAATGAGTTGCCATTAATAGTATAAGACAACTTTTACTGCAAAACTTGAGGTGAAAATTCAAATGGAAAACACTTTTATAAATATATAAATGATACATTCATTACCTTAGGGTGAAGCACATTTCAACTAGGGAATAATAAATTAATACAGTAAGAGCCTGAATTCAGAACACCAAGTTAATGAAACAATGCTTTCTATAACGTGGTTCTATTAGCGTTAATAACTAACATAACGGGCTACATGTACGGGTAAGTTATAGTCATAAATAAATGATAAGTAATCTACTACTTATTAGTATCTTGCACCTTTATGTCTAACAATATGTCGCCCCTTTTCACCACCATACTACCACGAAACGAGTCTCCGAAACTATATAAATGTTGCACAAACACTAAAATCTATTCAACTGTATATACGCGGTAATTATGGTGCTATCATAGGTAAAAAAAACAAAGAAACACACAACTCCTTAAGGCAGCCTTTCAGTAAATCTTCTAAGGTAATATAAAAGTAACGCAGCCTGGATTTTTAAACACTGTCTTTTAATTTTATATTTTATGATATAAACATTCGTTTAAATAGAGGTCAAAAATCCCCTTTTTTCATTCCTGTGTAAACATTTAGATATAAATAAAGGTTTATCATTGATAAAGCAGCTAAAATGCGAAATATCTATTTATAGCGAAGTACGATTTTATATGAAAAGAACTCAATAGAAATAGATGAATTTTACTTGTTTTTTTTATATTTTAAGAAAACGTTATATCATAATTCCATAAAGTTTCTAGAACGATAACACATGGCTTTTTTGTTTATTGTTTATCTCTCACCGAGGCAGTTTTTGTGTAAACAGTGATTGTGTTTAACAATGTATTGCAGAAGGAGAAAAAATCAGCAACAGTAGGATCAGCTATGAAACAGCCTTCAGGATCCATGACGGCCACCAAGGCTTTTAAAAATCATGACTTCCAGCTCCTCTAGCTTCTATTCAGCAAATCCTGCAGCTACCATGGTTTTCCACAAGACAATAGGGCGTCCCTTGTATACTTGCCATGACTGTGTCACCAATACAGGCAGTATATGAATAAAATAGTCCCTGTTTTAACTCCACATTATCTGGTTTCTGATTTTTAAATGCTCATATTCTGTTGCTAAAAAAGACCAAAGGATACAAATACCATTCAAATTAGTACTGCAACAGATGCAGGAAAATCACTAACAAGCAATGGCGGTTGCAGACCCTATTGACAGATCTTGAGAAGGATGTAGCTACTAACTTGGGCAAGTGCAACAGTTGGCTTACGCTTAACATTGTGGTGGTTGGTTGAAAAGAATCTAGCCTTTGTACAGTCAGTTACAAGTGCAGGGAGTATTTGCACTACTTTTAATGTGCAAAAGCAGATTTTCTGATCACATTTGTATCACAACATTTGTACATTGTATATTATTTACTGCCAAGAGGAAAAACTGTTTGAATCAATAAAATCTTCACAAGAGACGTTGGAGATTTTCTTTTGAAGAAAGTTACCCTAAATATTCCCTGTCTAAAACTAAAAGAGGTAATTACTATGTGGTTATTATTATTAATTACTTCACTAAATAAACTAAAGCTTATCCATCAGCTGACAAATTAGCAAGTCATTTGTAGATTTGTTCGCTCAACAATGAATTTCATGCATTGGTACACCTGAAAAAAATGTAAATTGATAAATAAACTAATCCAATAACCAGATATTTACAGGATTATGTTGAATGTTGGATGTGGTTGAAAGAAGTGCTTCACAATATTATAACCCATCTGATGATTTGGCTGAAAATGTTGGAACAGACTGTCAAGCATATTTTTGATAAGCACATTAACAATGAATAATTGATGCGGGTGAGCACACACTGCATACCATAAAGACATGATTCTGGTTCTCCAAATCTGTTGTTTGGATAAAATATAGATTATAGTTGATCTGATTTATTACTTTTAATTCAGTGTAAAAGTACAATAATTTTCACAGCAATATGTGAGATGGATGCATTCTACCATAACTAAAGAACATGGTTGTTGTCGTGACGATCCCTCGAGATCGAGGATGATGGTTCTCCTAGTTCATACGTGAGTCCGAAGGTGGCTAATGAAGCCAATCCTTGCCGCACAGATCTTCTGTCAGTGAGGGCTGGTCAGTTCTAAAAAGAACGTGGTAGTAAACGGATAAAGAAAGAGTGTTACAAAAAGATGGTATGTTAAAAATAATCGAATGAAAATTAAAACCAAGAAGCTAGATGTGGTTATGATATGTGTATTCATGAGCAACAGTGAACCATGGCGCACATACATATGTCAACATCAGTAAGCTAAAACTCTACATCACTGATGAACCTCTTGAAACGTAGTTACTTCAGGAGGCAGAGGTGGATAATAACATGGTGTTAACTCGATGAGGAGAAAGATACTGTTAGTTGTTCTCTAGGAGTCAGACTGAGACAAGGTTACGTCAGTGGAGATTGGAAAAGCAAACAGCCTTCTTTTATGATTGGCTGAGATTTTCTAATCATAACAACTAGACTTAACTGTTAGACCAGCAGTTAGGACAGTCAGTTGACTGAAAAATAAATAATTAAAAGAAAGTTTTTGCTGACTTTTTAGCCTATCTTTTTCATAGGATGTATTTGCAATACAGCAAGTGATAGCCGCTTGTATATTTTACAGTTAGAAGAATAGTTTGGCTTGAAAATTGACCATTGAAAGGATAATGCAACCCTTACTTTCCAAACTATTGATCATCACTTGGTAACAAGATGTTGTGCAATAATAGCTTCTTCAGTCTAGGTTGTATACAATTTTGAATATGCATATTAGCAATTCACATGAGAATCACAGTTGATATAAAGAAACAACGGAATAGAATGTATCAGAACTACATTTGGACGTTGTTTGGTATCGCATAGTTAGTATGATGTCACCAAAAATTATCGCTTTTGGATAGGATATGTAACAACTCTTTGTAATTCAAAATAACCATACATTTGGATTATAAAGATGTGTTAAGATCATGAATTTACAAGACGAAAGATTCCTCATATTTAGCCCCCAAGTAGCACAGCAGTATGTCTGTGGACTTATAACGCTAGAGACCGGGTTTCGATATCCGTGGTGTGCAAAGCACAGATAGCCCATTGTGTAATTTTCTGCTTCAATTCAAACAAACAAACCTTATATTTAATAGCAAAGAAATATGAATGATCTTGGAGCAGTAAGATCATCCAGTCATATTCTAGCTGTAATAGGTAAAGTGGGCATTTTAAGGGGTCAGAATACACGAAGCTATTCAAATGTTACAAGCAACATTATATAATTAAGAAGTATTCTCACAATACACCCATTCCATCATTGCACTCCTCAAACATTTGAAAAATTAATTTGGTATCAATATTATATAGCATTAAGACATACTGGTTGTCGGGTTTTATAGGGCTGGACGTTTTACAGTAGGTGCCTGTGACTTGTTGGTGATAAATTTTACTAATAAATGGACAATACTATTTACTTCTTTTAAAATAGTATATTCAAAACAAGTTAAACATTTGTACAAAAATTCGTTACACTATTGATTATCACATTTGTATCCAGATTATTAAATAATTATTTCCTTTTTGTCCAAGTTCACTCTGGCGGTTTCAATTACTTCACAACACCCTTTGACAAATCAAAATGTTCTTCTATATTTTTGCTATTACAATACTAGCTGTGGTGCTTTCACCTTAGAAATCACCATTACATGCTCTTTATGGCTAAACTCTTAACCATACAGTCTAACTTCGCTTTTTTCACTTTTATTATCACTAACTTTCTTATTTTCTTCCTTGCTTGATTGCCTATTTATGTATGTTTCCAGACTGAAGAATAGGAGTTTCTACAAACTGCAGGAGGCTTTGACGTAACAATACTCACTTAAAGCAATGATAAAGTAGAGAAGTTTCGATTATCGAGACCTCAATTCACACCAACTGAACAGTCATATAAGCAAACCTGCGATAAAGTATTGCTTCTAAAAATACTAAATTTAACACTCGTGCTTTATGAGTATCTAAATCATAATTCTCATATTAAATTTAAATGAAACAGTGACGTATGTGTAACAGTGATCAAGTCGCCAGATGCAACCAACACCAATAGATTTCTGTGTAACCAGACTTTTGAAATTGTCACTAGAAATCATAGTTCTTGTATACTAACTGGTTTATTAAAAGAATGCACAGAGCAATGATATATTCTGGACAGAACAGCCTTATACAGGGCCTTTTGCAATGGAAATTTGCGGAAGAGCTATTTTAAAGGTGTACGCTCATCGAATATGGTATACCTTGACGCTATGACATTGACTGTAATGATGTGGTGAAGTCACAGATTTGTTTTAGTATAATGTAACCATACCTCTGTAGTACAGGTTTTTGCAAAGCAGATCATGCAAAAGCTAATAAGTGCATACGTAGCTAGGAGAACTGAAATAAAATTTCAAGTAAGTTAACAACTAATTTGACCATTGACAATGGTTGGAAATTCTGAAAACCAACAAACTGAAAGATTTTGCTATCCTTGCATTACAAGCATTCATGTTAAGTTTTTTGGTAAACGTTGGCAGACATTTCTTGGTATAAATGTTTTGAGTGAACCATTAATCTTGTTTGGGCTTAAGTTAACACGACTTTTCAATGTTTTGCAATATACGATATGCTTGTTATTTCAGTTGGTGTATGCCAATCTTCATGAAGCACAGTAAGGAAGTAGTGTGCTAAAACAGTATGAGAAATTAGCATGAACTATATAAATTACACAAAATACATATCATTTTCGATCATGCAGTTAATCCAAATCTGCTAACATCTCCTAAGAGGTGAGGATAGAGAGAGTAGTGGTGTATGAATATATTGTTATTAGGTATTATAACCTTATCCTATTCTTTGTTGTATTTCACCTACTCGCCCACAGTGGCACAGCAGCATGTCTGCAGACTTACAATACTAAAAAATGAGTTTCGATATCCGTGGTGGGCAGAGAACAGATACCCCATTGTGTAATTTAAACTTAACTTCAAACCTACAAAATTTCTTTTTTAACAAGAATAATTTGTTTAATCTCATTTCAGAAAATACATTCAACATTAAGCTTTGAGTATGTCGAAAAATGTAAGCATCATTTACAGTTTGTTTTTATCATCGAGTTTAAAACAAAGGTATCGGACAGTTATCCACAATAATCCATAATTTTACAGTGATAGACAAAAGGGAAGACAACTAGTTAACAGTACCCAATGCTATGTCTTTCACTTCTTTAATTGAATAGTGGAATTTTACTGTTATTCTTAAGATGTATCTATGAAGGTGAAATGTAGAGATCTGTTTTGACAGTAATAAGATGTAAATCACGGATTCTCAGTCTGGCACGTTAACCAAGGGCCACAACCTGCTCAACATATTTTAAACAATTATGTTTTCAGTATCTAATTTACCATGGCCCGGCATGGCTAGGTGGTAAAGGCGCTCTACTTGCACCAAACATGCTTGCCCTTCAACCGTGGGGCGTTATAATGTGACGGTGATTTCCACTATTCGCTGGAAAAAAAAATAGCACAAGAGTTGGCGGTAGGTGATCATGATTAGCTGCCTTCCTTCTAGTCTTACACTACTAGATTAAGAACGACTAGTGCAGATAGCCTTCATGTTGTTTAGCGCGAAACTAAAAAAATTATATAATTTATCGCCAAATTTCAAAACACAAACAGCTAAACGATAAGAAACCCAACCAAATGCTGTTCAATTTTCCGTAGAAAGGGTTAGATACTAATATAATAATACCTAGAATGTCACATCTGATTTTATATTTATTTATACCACCAGGAAGAAGCATTCTCATTTTGTTGTACTCAGATTGGGTTTTCGGCTTACTAATAACCAGATCTTCTTATTAAAAGAAAGATTTATATCACTATATTATGACCATGAAAACATTTAGATGCATGTAACTAATCGTCCGCCATCTGTTTTCTAAGTTGCAAGAGTATTAGATTTGAGAGTTAGTTTCTTTTATTAACGTTTGTTCTTCAGGTTTATCTTACAAGTTAGCGAAAGGATGTTTTGAAAGGGAAAGATAAGAATGTAATTTTGTTTGAATATTTCACAGTAATATCATAACACATCTTAACTTCCTCATACTCTTTCCTGCCGTTTTGATGGAAAACAAGAACAAAATCTAGTCTTTTATTTTTGCCTTATAAATTTATTTCTTATTATCTTTGCTTTAGATATATTCAACATTTAGACTTTGTTTTCTAATCTTTGGTCCTTTTTCATTAAGCTCTATTTTAGCTGTTTGATATCTTTGAATCTTAGCTACTGTTAGCCCAAAAACCGAAGTTTGGGCATGGCATGTGAAAACACGGCGTCGGATATTCACACCCTTACAGCCAACGTATAATGTATGTGATAAGTCTAAAACTGTTCTTAAACAACAGCCCAAGAGTTGGTGATGATTGTTTTCGAATGATTCCCTTCCCAAAGTTCTGTAATTCAAATTCTACTACAGATGGTCATGAAAACTCAATCAAAAGCTGTACTCTGATCAAGTGATACGAACGAACACGGAATATTTTCTTAGTTATTTTGCAACACAAGATATTTTGAACTTTAAAATTTACTCAGAATTACTAAACTTAATAGAAGTTTTATAAAATATTAAAAACAAATAAATCGAATACCTTGCTATGACTTTTAAATACATATCTCAACTTCTAAACTAATTTCAAGCAAGTGAACAAACAAAAAAAAGTAGCGTTATGAATACGAACCCACAAGAAATAATAATAATATTATATCTAGAAAGAAAACAAAAAATCGGAAGAAGAAAAATATTATTCGTAAATTTATTTACAACAAACTATTAGACACTTCTCAACGAATATCTTAAATCACAAATAAGAATCCAGTAAGCACATACAATAACAGTTTTTAAGGATGTCAGTTTCTGGCCAAACGAGTAATATACATATCACGATTTAATACTTAACATTTGTCGCACAGAACCATTTCCCCTCGGTAGACTCAGTAGATAGCCCTATATAGCTTTGCTATAATAAAACACACACTCACACAGAATCAAACATGAAAGCAGTATTTATATGTCACCGCCAGGGAAGGTTAGTGTTGGTTAATATACAAATCACCCGTTTAATATATTAAACACTCACTAGGAGGGAGATGAACTACCTTCTAAGGCAAATAAAAATAAAGTTCAACAAAACGACAGAAGGAAAAATATAAAAACGATAAATAAAATCTTAACTAAAAACAAATTGTTATCTCTCACTATCATTATCTTAAATTGTCCCCGTCTTCCGAGGCATTTTAAAAACATTTTAAAACGTTTATTATTATATTATTCAGCTCAGTGGCGGGTTTAAGATTGTGTGGGCGCTACACATGGAATTTTACATAAAGCAATAACTAGGCCTAAATCGTCGAATATTGGACATAAGTCTCTCAGGACAATCGTACAGAAGATACAGATTATAAAACATAAAGTAATTTACTTCTTCCTCTTAAACTCTCCTAGCTCCTACTCTACATAGCAACGTTAATAACATGTTCTGTAATGTTGCAGTTTTAATTCTTTGCAGCAGAACAGGAGGAAGCTTTATGATGCCGCCCTCAGAAAATTTTTAGAGGCGTAGAATTACTTTTGATTCTCAAAAGTTTAATATTTCATTTCTAATAGCTCCTGATACGACTTTAGATGCCAAACAATTTTCTATTCACTCAATTTTCACTTCATTTCTGCGTGTGTATTAAGATCTATCCAACGGTTGGAATCACGTGCAGCTGTATGTGTGGAGATTTATGATACAACGTGGTAGGCAGAGCACAGGTAGCCAATCGTGTAGCAATGTCCTTAACTTCAAACAAAGAAAAAGGAATCAGGTCAAACATTCTTCTAAAATGTTGGAGAAACTATAACGATAACTCTTACACCCAATTATGTAAATCGGAAAACGTCCGTTTAGGCTTTTTGTCATTTTGGCCTAAGCATAATGCAATATTCCATGACTTCTTTCTTTATTCCTTCAGTGAATGAAGTCTTCTCTCAAAGTTTGTATTGTTAAAATTAAAATTATAAAAATCAAAACATAGATATAATATATATAAATATGTTATATAAGAAAATTGTGAGTAGACTTGGCCAAACTATTTTTCTGAAATGCAAGCTCTAAAAGTAATTTCAATTTCGTCTTCTTCATATCCATTATGTGTGGGGAAGGTAAAAGAAAAACTGGATGCCTTATAACGCTAATATTCGGGGTTCAGTCTTTGCGATTAGCTCGCTACAGGTTTTTCATTATGCAGCTTAAAAACAAATATTTCTATAGTATTCCAAATATCATATATTTTTATATATAACATACTAATTTTTCTTTTTATATCATGTTATCTTCACATTTGCTTTAGTATTAGAAATGTTGTTTAAATTACCTGTTATTTCTGTTTGTAGTCTTGCCTGTAAATAACTACTGTTAATCGTGAATATTTAGTCTTTACATAACTAGATATGTGTATACGAACTTTGATGCTAAGTAAACATTATTCTGTAATTTTGATGGCGGTTGAAAAAATTATGAAACATAAATAGACTTTAGATATTTTATATTGTAACGGACTTCTAAATTTTCATCATTTTTAAGAAAAATAAGATAAAAATAAAAATCAACATTTTCATATCTATCTTTATACATGTTATATTTACTATTTAGAATACGCAAAAACTCAAATTGAAAAATACGGTTCCAAAATTGAGCACGAGATGGCAGAAAGATCGTGCATTCACAGATAAAATTATAATTTGTGTTTAGCGCAAAGCTACTTTAGGGACGATCTGTGCTATGTTCATACCAGATACTGAAACCAAATTGTAGTTAAATAAGTCTTCATACTTATCGCTAAACCAATAAGTCGAGAGATGAAAAATATTTATATATATTACAATCGCAATGCAACTTTGGAATTATAGTTTTTTAATTATTTTTATTTCACTATTTTATGAAATTTCTTATTTTAATTCTATCAGTTCTTTACCAATTACGCATGCGTTTCAACTGAAAAGGTGATATATGAGTAAATTAATTTTGACGGAAATTATACTTTATAATCTGAAATATTCATTCGTTATTTTAAGAGGTTTATCTTGTCTAAGTTTGTCACCAGTGCAATATCGACTTTTTTTTTCTACAAGATTACCGTTTTCGCTTTAAAATTCACATAAACTTTTCATTAAGAAAATAGTATATTTGAAATTCTTCACATAAACTAGATTTTTATTTTTTATGCTTTATATTTATTAGTTTTTCTCTTGATTTTTTAATATAGACCAATGGTATAACTTTGGTTTGTGAAGTATATGTGTGTGTGGGGGTGGGGTGAAGTTTTGTAATTAGGATATTCTCTCAAGGGTATGCTATCAGAATAATTATCCTATCTTTTAAAAAGTGAATGGATAAATCTCTTGCGCTCCCCATTAAAATTAAGACTGTGACATAAAAGTATTTAAAATAGATACAAAGATATTTGTTAACTTTTTTTTCTACTATAATTTGAAAACACGAGTTGAGAAAAATTTATATTTAGAAAGAAGGTTAATCCATGTTATTAATTATATACTCGCTTGTATATTTTACTTTTGTTTTAGTTGGAAAACAAGCTTTGCTTCTGTTTGTTCTCACTGAAGAATCCAGAATTCGATTGATTGAAAATATTTAGCTATAAGCGCATCATAAGACTAAAAGTTAATTCTGTTATTTTCTTTAAGACCAGAGACGACGCCTCTGTCGCACTAATTTGCTGGCTGGCTTTCTTCCCAGTGGTCAATAGTTCAAAATTAGAGATAGCTAAACTTTAACAATAATGCGAGTAATCCAGTTGTTATGTTACACCTAACCCGAATGGTAGTGAGTCAGAGACGCTAAATTATCTGAGTTACCTAAATCCTGCAGCTTTCCTATTTCAGCAGTTTGCCTATGCGCATAGAGCCCTGTACAGGTTGATTTGTTGTTTTTACGAGAATTATCTGCACTAGCTATCCCTAATTTAGCAGTGGAAGAAGATTAGAGGGAAGGCAGCTAGTCATCACCACCCACCGCCAACTTTTGGGCTACTCTTTTACCAACGAATAGTGGGATTTACCGTTACATTATAATGTTCCAACAACTGAAAGGGCGAGCATGCTTGGCATAACTATGATTCGAACCTGTGACCCTCAGATTACGAGTCGCACGTCTTAACACGCTTGGCCATGCCGGGCCGGTTTCGATAGAAACACAAACACAGCAAGCCCACTGTGTAGCTTTGTGTTTAACTTCAAGAAACAAATAAACAAAAGCAAATAATAGGAAACGAACATATTGTATAGCTAATGGTTTATGTATATTTGAATTAAATCGCGGCATGATTTTACCAACTGTTTAAAATTGTGCCTCTATTTTATGACTCAGGTAGTGTAGTAAGCACGAACTCGCGAAACATCAGAATATCTTTTACCAAAATAGCGAATTATTTTAAACAATTCTCAGCAATACGTTCCTATTAAAACTATTTCTAAGATGTTTCCAGTGAAAGCCTATCAAAATACTAGTTAATCCTTAATATTTTCTGTCACGTTCTTCGATCTCACTATCTTTATACTATTAAATCACCTTGTAGAAAATATCGATTATTTAATCAGACTGTATTTTATTATGGAAATAATTCTTTGATTTTATAAAACAGAATTATATTGTTAATGTAAAAACACCATTATAGCACGACCAGGAGACATCTACTTGCTACATTTGTAGTTTAAAAAAATCATTTTTTAGAATAGTGTGTGTGAATGACAACGAATGCTCTATTGTTTTCTTTGTATTTTTGCTAACGACAACAAATATTAATCGAAGAGTAGGGTGACTTGAAAAATGTGCATTTCAGAAAGGTAAACCCATTTTCCCAGTAGTTAAACAATAAATATTGGGGCTTGTAACGCTAAAATGCAGAGGTTTCATTAGGCACACTATAGGTTGTTTATTCTATAGCTTTGCGCTAAAAACACACACACACACACACACACACACATATATATATATATATCCCAATAAAAAAAATGAACGGAACCGTACTAGAAGTTTAAAACTTGGTGCAACCGTTTTTTGTAAAAAAACAAACAAAAAACTGTTCCATTTAAACACTGTTATGGGGTTTATTTTAAGACTTGACGTTCAGTAACGTTTTCAAGCAGTGATATAATCTTATTTTTCAAGAAAAATTGTAACTCTGTAAGTTCGTTTATTTCTATTATTTAAAAAAAATAAAGCTTAAATAATTTCTTCAAAGGTTATTAAACTTAAGACAAGAAAAAGATCTTGTAATTGTCCAAATCCCATAAAATAATAAAGTTGCAGAATTTATCTATCTTATTTTTAAATTTAAATTTAAAATATCTTTTAATTTATTTTTCAATTTCCAATAGTATAGAAAAAAATATCACATATAAAATATTTTGCATGAACCTCTTACAGATTAGTTGTGGATGAAATAAATTTATTCTTCATAATAACAATTTTATTTTGCTCTTTTGCAGGATGGTACAGAGGGGAAAAGAGAGCCATGAAGTTTTGTTTTTGCATTTCGCACAAAGCTAGCTGCTAGCCGTCCCTAATTTAGCAGTGTAAGACTAGAGAGAAGGCAGCTAGTCATTACCACCCACCGCCAACTCTTGGGCTACTCTTTTAAAAACAAATAGTAGGATTGACTGTGGGATTATAACGCCCCCACGGCTGAAAGGGCAACCATGTTTGGTGTGACCGGGATTCGAACCTACGACCCTCAGATTACGAGTCGCACGCCTTAACCCACCTGGTCATGCCGGGCCACGTCGTCGGTTTTCTCTCTGCTACTTGCTTACATGCTAAGTTAATTTAACTAAATCAGGTATCGAGAATGTCATACGTAATTTTTTTTTCTCTCTTTCTTTTTCAATCCACATTTCAACTTTTAGCATCTCGTTGGCTCCAAATATACAAGTTACCCAAACAATCACCACCATGAAAAGGGGGGGAGATAAACAAAATTTCTGAGCGCCACAAGTTATATCTGATCCAGATCTTCGGCTTGAGATAAAGTTACTTTAAACTGAAACTCCTGTCCCATTCTCTGCTCTACTTTGTGTGTGTCATCTGCTCTGTAAAGACAGTAAGTACCTTTATTACATGCTGGTAGAAGTTCAAATCAGAGGTGTCTAAATGCTGAGAACCAAACAAATACGGAGACAATTAGTGTTTAATGTTATTGCACTAGATAACCTTTAAAATGTCGTAAAAGATAAACTACAAACCAGAATTGATCTTACAATTAATTGGAAGCAGTATGAACAGTGATATCAATAACTGCTCGCATTCTTCACAAATGGGCGAAGTTTTATTATCTCTGCATAAATGTTTGGTGATCCAGAGGCGAACAATATTCTCAGTACAACATCAATTAATGTGGCCATTTGGAGGAGGATAATTTAGTTATTATTAGGAAGTTAGAAGTATGAATGGACTTATAAATCTCCCTTGCCTTCAGTTAGGGAAGCTTTACTACTTAGTAAGATATAATATTGGATCCATTAGCAAGACATGGTATTGGACCATTACACTATGTAACAGCATTTTTACTTTTTCTTGTTCCTGGGCAGAAAGTGTTATTTACCAATTGCTTGTGCCTAAAGTAAATGGAAAAGACATATTTTTCTCTTCAAACTTTGCTTTTGTGAACTGGGTAATGAAATTTTCAAATTTACCCATTTTACAGAACATTCCAGGTAGATTCAGTGCTGAGTAACTGATAGAAAATGTTCTCGAACTTACAAGAATTTTCAAAAACTTTCTAGAATGTTGTAGCACTTACAAGAATTTTCAAGAACCTTTTAGAATTTTCTAGAACTTTTCATAGTAATATATATATACAGGGGCTCGCCAATCACCACTTCAGTTTAGTTCTAGCTGCCTAAGTGAACACATAGACCTATCTGATTTTATCAGAGGTGGCATCAAGAAGCTGAAAGAAATCTCCAGACGCATTCTGCTATGTATGTATCCAATTTAACAATTTAACAAGACAAGAACGAAAAAGTACTCTGTGACAGTATCTGCTAAAATGTATGAAGCCTACAAGACATATTTCGGCATGCCTGTCGGGGATCAAGACAAACCCTGGGCACCTCGTTTTACCTGCGAGTACTGCAAAAAAACTCTAGAAGGTAAGATGGACAATTTTTGCTTGCTTGAATAGAAATATTTTATATTATACAGATTTAGATCTTTTAAAATTTAAATATCTTTTAATTTATTTTTCAATTTCCAATAGTATAGAAAAAAATATCACATATAAAATATTTGCATGAACCTCTTACAGATTAGTTGTGGATGAAGTAAATTTATTCTTCATAATAACAATTTTATTTTGCTCTTTTGCAGGATGGTACAGAGGGGAAAGTGAGCCGTGAAGTTTGCTATTCCAAGAATTTGGCGTGAGCCCACTGAACACAAAAGCAATTGCTACTTCTGCTTTGGGCTGGCAAGAATGCATCTGCTGTTATGTATCTATCGCCCCAGTCCCACACTGCCCTGAGCTTTCTGTACCCACTCTGCTAGGGAGAAAGCAGCCATCATCAGAAGAGAGCAGCAAATCAGAAGAAAAGGTAAACGTTGAAGATTAATATTACAATTTCAGAGGTGCAGTTGGTGAGAGAAACCCATATTATCCTAATAAAAGATACCTCAATGACTTGATTAGAGATCTTGGTCTAACAAAGTCGAATGCCGACCTTTTGATTTCTAGGCTCAAGGAGTGGGATTTGTTAGGTGAAATTGTACAAGTCGCAAGTCAGAGGAAGCGTCACCGACATTTTTCAAGCTTCTTCATTTGTGAAGATGGGCTCTCCTTCTGCCACAATGTATTTGGTCTGTGCGAGGCAATTGGAATTGCCTGTAACCCGAACGAGTGGCGCTTCTTCATTGATCGCTCATCCAGAAGCCTCAAAGATGTGCTGCTCTATAACGGGACCGTCTCTTACCCTGGCTCATTCAGTGCACCTCAAAGAAGAATACAACAGCGTCAAGACCTTGCTAGAAGCCTTGAAGTATGATGAGTATGACTGGGAGGTCTCCAAGGAGACTTTACCAAGTTTCCCTGTTATCTTTGCCTTTGGGACAGCAGGGACACTGCAGCGCACTACAACAGGAAGCACTGGACACAACTGACCAAGTTCTTTGTGAGGAGGCACAATATCAAGTGTGAGCCACTAGTGGACCTCCAGAAGGTGTTTTTCCACCATTGCACATAAAATTGGGTCTTATGAAGCAATTTGTCACAGCTCATTATAAGGAGTCTGCAGCCTTTAAGTACCTTCGAGACCTCTTCCCTAAGCTGTCTGAGGCAAAGGTCGAATCTGGTGTCTTCATTGGACCACAAATAAAGAAGTGCACAGAAGTCATTAAGAAGCTCAGTAGGAAGGGAGAAAAGCTTGAGGCAGCTTTGTTGCAGTGGTTCGGGGCTTCTTGGGTAATCGCAAGGCCAAAATTTATGTGGAAACTGGTTGAAGATCTTGTGAAAAACTACGGCAAAATAGGCTGCAGGATGTCCCTGAAAGTCTATATCCTTGACACACATCTTGATATATTCAAGGAAAACATGGGAGCCATACTTAGAGGAGCAAGGCGAGTGCTTCCACCAAGATTTATTGGACTTTGAATGCCGCTACCAAGGAGCGTATAACGAAAACTTGATGGGAGACTATATTTGAGGGCTGATACGTGAAAGTGATTTACATTACAGTCGGAAATCTCGAAAAACTACTCACTTCTAACTCACCTTGATTCATATGTTGTTTTATTCAGACCTTATGTAAATGAAAATGTGCAAATGTGCCTGTTTTTACATAGAAAATAGGTTAATTTCTAAATTTCATTATTCAGGTCACAAAAGCAAAGTTTGAAGAGAATAATGGCCATTTTCTGTACTTTTACATGAGCAATTAAGAAATAACACATGCTATCCAGGAACAAAATTTGTGTTACATAGTGTTATCAAGAAATGATATTGGACCCATTAGCAAGGCATAATATTGGATCTATTAGCAAGATATAATAGTGGATCCGTTAGCCAGACATGGTATTAAGCCATTACCAAGAAATGATATTCGACCCATTATTAATACATAATATTGGACAGATCAGCAAGACATGATATTTGACCCAGTAACAAGACATGGTATTGGATGCAGAAGTACAACTTTTATAGGTTTCAATCGGAGCATATAGTCTTAGTATCATAATCCCAAGATTATGATAGAATTAAACAAGGAGCTATTAATATCATTGTCTGCCCAATAAAAAGCCATTTTCTAAACTCATAAACGCCTGTGGGACCTTCTCGAATGTCAATCACACAACATGAAAATGCTTAATGTTGCACAGAGGAATAAATATGAATTTCAAATGATTTGTATGTCGACTGATTAGGTGTCCCACAGATACACTGTATCAAAGTTAATATATCCATTCCTTATCTGTTTTTTGGGTAGGTACTACTATTCAGATCCTAACTCTGAAAGAACTGCTTTGAATTTGGGTGTTTTATGGATTGTACTTAACTGTCAACGAAAATGGCTACCCCAAATGTGGTCAGAGAATTATTGACGCTCGTATGCTAAAACGGAATTTCTGGTATTAAATTGCTAACATCTATTCAACAAGAAAAGTTTAATCAGAGATTCAAATTTGGATGAAACTGTCGGGTATGGAGTCCCGCCTTGTGAAGATTCAAGTTATTAGCGTTCCGTGTCTTTAAACTGGAATGTCAAAGTGGGTCGCAAAAGTGTGTTCCATCTATTTCAAAATTCCAATTTAACTCCAGAATCTGATCCTTTAATTGTTTGGAGTAATTTATTTGATCTAAGTGAGAAATGGCAACAGTGTAATACTTCTTATTCTTGTAATTAAAATCATATAAACACACGCAACAAGAGGTGTGTAAATGGCTCATAAGCACAGATAGTTATGAAGTGTGAAACAAGCACTCAGATACAGAGGTCCAAGTACAAAATGAACTTTCTGTGTAACATACTTCTTCTCCACTATCCTTTTCGGGCACAGCATGGCCAGCTGGTCAAGGCGCGCGACTCCCCGGGTTCGGATCCCCGTCAAACCATTTCTGCTGTGGGGGAATTATAATGCTACGGTTAATCCTCGTATTCGTTGGTAAAAGAGTAGCCCAAGAATTGGCGGTGGTGGGTAACGACTAGCTGCCTTCCCTATAGTCTTACATTGCGAAATTAGATACAGCTAGTTCAGATAGCTCTCGTGTCGCTTCTCGCGAAATTAAAAAGACAACAAAATAACCAAACAAAAACAAATATTTACCTATTCTTTTCCATACCAAACTTCACTGAACGCCACTACCTAAAGATCTACAATTTTAGTATATGCATAAAACATAGTACACAAAAATATTCCACATGTTCACTGGCTGTTCAGTTATTTTGAGGACTTTTCATGCTAAAGATCGGGGACTCGATAGATACTTTTGATAGAGCACAATTAACTTGTTGTGTAGTTTTGTGTTTAATAGCAAACAAGCAATCACTGTATCTAGTGGCGCGAATATAAAACAGTTAAAAGTTGGTGCCCACTCTGTATTCTTATATGTTTGTCAGGTCAACAATCTAAAAAGGTCAACCTTTTTAACGACATCTCAAAATAGTTGCACCATTCCTGCGTTACAAGATGTTAATGATCAGTATTTACAAAAAACTTAAGCCTAAAAATACGGCCGAATTTTAAATGTTGTATAATTAAAGAGGGAGTATTTTTGGTATGAAAGAATTTCACAAGAGTAAAAGATACATAGAATGAAACAGAATAATGAAGACATTTATTACATAAAAAAAGATTTGTTTAGGTGTTTGGGTGACATAATAAAAAATGTCTAAGAAATATTTTATACATCATGTATTTTTCCGCCTCAACCCGCTACTTTGAAAAACGCTTATTCTTTTACTGTGATGCTTTTACCTTTTGACGTTTCAACCACAAGTATGCACAAAAAAGTATTTAATTGATAGCTTGCGACTTTGTATGGACGTATTAGGTTAAACTATGTATACAAATTTATTTTTCTATTTCTCCAAGCCTAGAAATCATATGCATTATAAGCATAATTGACTAATGGTCAAACTAACACTGTTCATAAGCTCCAGAAACAGAACGTTATTATCTGTTGAAAGATTGTGAAAATGGAACAGATGTATGTACATAAACGTTGGACGTTTTTAATATATTTAAAACACAAAATCAGCTATATAGAAACCATAGTATTATACTTTTATTTAAAAACAATTATTATTTTTAATTTGTAAATGGTACCGAAAGATGGCAGCAAAATATCATGTTAGCAATTGAGGCAGTGGGTTGTAAATAAATATTGTTGTCAACATAATGACAATCTCATTAGAATGGTGCTATAAATAATCCTTGTATTACAGTCTATTTAAATTAACGAGTAAAATCTTACTTATTGGCGCCACTCTCAAGTGTCAGAAGTGCATTTGTTTTTATCTTATTAACGTCAGTAAATAACAACCCTATAAAAATATCGAACAAAAAGCAAACCAATTATTATTCCAGGTTATTATAAAATGATTATTAGCTTTTCACAGACTTTTGGAATCTATTTAAAAAAATATTCTGAACATTTATACCAGCAACATATAATTCTTGAAATAATTTCTACAATATGTTTAAATCCAATATTTAGGTGTAATACATACACATATCATATTAAAATATTTTAATCCAGTTGTCACGTTGAATATCTAGTTATTACGCTGTCTGAACCATATTCCGTTAATATTATCTAAATACCCAACATATTCTTAACAAGAATAGTGTTGACTTAGTATTTACAATTAATTTTTATCAGGACATATCTTTCCTTTAACATTTACAATTTTTCCTTTTTTATCAGTTTTGTTCTTTTATTTGTTGTTAAGCACAAATTTGCATAAATGGCTACCAGTGCTGTGCTGAACACTGGTATTGAAACTCGATTGTTTTGGTTTTTTTTTAATTTTGCGCAAGGCTACACGAGGGCTATCTGCACTAGCCGTCCCTAATTTAGCAGTGTAAGACTAGAGGGAAGGCATCGAGTCATCACCACCCACCGTCAACCCTTCTTGAGCTACTCGTTTATCAACAAATAATGGGATTGACTGTCACTTGTTAACGCCCCTACGGCTGAAAGGGTGAGCATGTTTGGTGAGCAACCCTCGGATTACGAGTCGAGTGCCTTAACCACCTGGCCATGCCGGGCCTACTTACCTTGGAGTCACTTGTGAGGGTGTATTCTTTTTTTTTTTTGCACGCGAACTTTTTTCAACTCCAGAGCTTACTACATTACGCCATGAGTATTGTGGCACTGAATCACAATGAAGTTCTGGTTACTGGTCTTGCATAAGAACGAAAAATAACGTCTCCATTTTCTGATACTCTGTTTTTCTATTATCTGAACTGTCAACTTTAATACACATTTCACTTTTGTACAGTTTTGTATTCTTCCGAGCAATTTTTGCCTCAAAATCGCTTATTGTTTCCATGGTAAGAACCGCCTATACAAAGCTCATATATTCTCCTGTCTTTTAACATGTTATTTCGTTTTATAGTCCAGTTTTTGTTTGCTGTATAGAGTAAATGCTGATGAAAACAAAACAAGTTCAACCAACTCATCTTCCACATATTTCCTAAAAATAACGTTTCCTTTCTGAACTCCCATTGTTTAATGTAACACAAGTTCAATATTTTATGACTTTACAATCTATCAGTTTTGTTTTAACAGCCTTATCGTATTATACCAGTTTTATTCTATGACCGCTTCCAAATAACGTTTATTGCAAATAAAGTCACGTAATTATCGTTTTCCTCTTGTTGTTTATCCTCATCACCTCTCACTTTTTCGGTTATGCTGCTTCATTGAATTCATGGTTATATTTTCAATTACTGCAGTTGTTTCTAGTTCTTAAAACGTGGTCAATAATATAATAAATAAATAAAGTACATTTAAAAAACTCATACTGAGGACATTAATTCAACTATAACTTACGTCGGTAAAAGTTGGTACAACAACTAAGGAACTATCGACCTCTTCTGTTTATATCCTAGAGGTGTACTCTTACTAAACTATAGTATCTTACACCTACTTGCAACTTCTGCTTGTATACAAGGGGTGTGCATCTACTGACCCATAATAACTTACACTCTCTTGAAGTAACGCCGACTGATGATGATCTTCAATAGAGCAGATTAGGTTATAAAACCTTGAAATAACATTGATTAATTTTGATATATCAAGTAAGTTAAGCGAAAAAGAATCATGAAGTAACTTCACCCAACTCTGATCTTTAGGGGGTTTGGCTAGGTTAATAAACCTTGAAGAAACCCCAACCAACTCTGATTTTCAGTGGGGATGACTAGGTTGAAGGTAGTAAACACAGTGCAGGTTTTGGCATGACAAGTGTTAGTTTTCAGAGGTCATGAGGGAAAGGATGAGAACCTAAACCATCTGTTAAAGTCGAAGTCAAAAGATAACTCAAAACTCTGTATGTAGTTGACACCTAATCAAAATTATACCTGCCTAAAAGTTAAAATGAAATCTCGAGTTTAATAAGCAACTTCACTGTGAGAGATATTGAAAAGCTACTACTGCAATATTCAATGACCATTGATAGAGCACAAGATACATTTGGTACTGAGCAAGAATCAATTTGTCTCCGTTATGAGGATCAGGATCTGATGTAATTAAAGAGTTTGTGTGTTTCTACGAAGTATCTTCAAAATCAGGAGAATGTACATTCACTGATATCTTACTATACCTCAGTATACTCATTTCTGGTGTTTGTAGGCAAATATACGTTGGTGCTGCAAATATGTCAGGCCAGTATTCTGATACACAGTTTGTTTTTTTTAGAAAAATACATTCATTAGTTTTTATGTTCAATGCATTCCTCATTGTGTACATTTCATTATTCAGAAAGATTCTTTGCAATGGGTTCATGAGTTAGACACTTGTTTGGACAAATGGGGAAACTCAAGGCAATATTCGGAGCAATAGCAAAATCTGAGAGTTGATCCCACACTACCATAAAACTACTGTGCCACATAAGGTGGACTGTTCGTGCCCCAGCCACTTGGTCAGTGCTTAGACAGTATGAACCAGTGTGGCTTATTTTGGAAGAGGTGTCTTCATCTAGTGTATTAGATTCAGTAGATGAAGCAAATGAACTTCTGGAAAGATTTTGGAAGGGGAATAGGTCTTAGGACTAATTATAGACACTGAAATGATGGAGGAATTGAAGAACCTGCAGAAATCTTTGCCAAAAAAAACAAAAACACATACCATTTCTGAATGGATTAGTATAGTGGAGTATGTCAAAAAAAAAAAAAGAAACAGAGTAAAGCTTTAGAAAAGCGTATGATAAATTAACAGGATTAATCAATTCCTTAAATATCCAGTCAACTTAAATACTACACATGAGAAGACCGCCAAAGTGCTTTACTAGTGAACCAATTGCACATGCACCAACATTCCCCTTGAAGTACTATAGAGCTAAACAACACAAGCTGCTAGACCTTGTAGATGTACAATTCAGAGAGCTTTTCGACCAGGGATGCCTGCAGACTCTTGAACATTGAAGGAAAGTTTTCCTTAGTGGAAAAACTGTCAATGTTGACCAGGAAACCATTACAAGTGCGGTTAGTCACGTTCATCTCAAAATATACCTATAATTTCAGCACTAAAACTGTAAAAGTTTTAAGATACATGGTGCTTGAGATCTGTCGTCTTTTTGTGTTGAGGCCCTTGTGAGGTTACTTAAAGTTGTTCTTGCTTCCCCTGTTGAGAGGAGGTTCAGTCTTCTTAGAAAGCTGAAGACCTGGTTTTGCAATTGTATGAAACAAAGTCTCTTGAATATTGTAGTCGTTTAACACATTTACCAAGAACAACTTCATAACTTGAAAAGGAAAACACTCTGACAGTATTTTTCTTTAGAAAACAAGGGAGTTCTTGTTATCTACTGGTTGTCACGAACAATGTGAAAGTTAACTATACAGCTACGTTGGAAGAAAGAAAGACGATTTATCATAATTGCATTGTAATATATTTTCTTCTAAGACCAAGTATACTTATGCTTCTAAATGTTTTTTTTTTTATTATGATAATTAAAGTTATTTTATTTGTATACCAAAACAGTCATTTTCATAACAAGGGGACGATTACGACAATATCATGTGGAATATTTTCATAATTCAAACTAGTTACATTTATTGGAAACATATTTTTCCCACTAATAATGAAACAAGTTAAAAATGTGCCAACGAATTAAATGGCAGCAAACTCTTGTTTGTTTATGCCAATATCTAACGAACAAAACAACATGAAAGAGTTTGTGTGTGTGTGTGTTTTCTTGTAGCAAAGCCACAGCGGGCTATCTGCTGAGCCCACCGAGGGGAATCGAACCCCTGATTTTACAACATAAAAGAAGGTTGTGTTACTCCCAAACTGTCATTTAATTAAGATTGTCTCCCGCTGGTATAGCGGTAAATCTACGGATTTATAACGCTAAAATCAGGGGTTCGATTTCCCTCGGTGGACTCCCAGATAGCCCGGTGTGGCTTTGTTATAAGAAAACACACACACATTAAGACCGTAGTAAGTTATGTTCTGATTGATGCGCCCCAAGTGGCCCAACGATAAAGCTGTAAGTTTACGAAGGTAAAATTCGTATTTCGATACCTGTAATTTTTTATCCTTATACACAGTGGGTAGCTCAGCGGTAGGTTTGAAGATCTATAACGCTACAGTTTGGGGTTCGATCCTGCAGATGCCATTGCACAGATAATTCTTTTTTTTCAGCTTTGCGCATAAGCAGATAAGTAGTTACTTAAAATGTTAATAAAAATACCGATTACTCCATTTTGATAATAGAAGCTGATATTTAGAGTTTGACAAGACGTTTTACTGACCCAGAAGCTAAAAGAAAGAAAAAATTGGAATGCTGAAATAAAAAAAATACCTAAAAGTACTCTACAAATCTTTGACGGCAAAGTTCAGTATGGTTAATAAAACTGTTGGGGCATCAAAGTTGATTGTTGATATGAGCTAATTTATGTACATAGTCATGGTTTTACCACAAGAGCGATAACTTGTACATTTTGAAAACTAGGTGGCGCAAACATAGTGAATGACGTGATGACGAGAAATCCACTTGAAGTGAAAATGTAGATGACCTAAGAAGGTCGAAATGTTGTTTTCTACTTTATTTTGGTAAAAGTATTAATACCCATACCAGCTGCCCTAAGATACAGTTTCATACTTTATGTAAAGTTTGTTGAAAAGTGCAGTTACACAATGGGTTATATGTGTGGTGCCTATTGAAGGAATCGAAACCCTATGTTTGGCGTGAAGAGCCCTCAAACTTACGCTGAGTATATGAAAAAAACAAACAAACAAGCTAACCCGGTCGAAACTCCCTAATTCAAAACTTCTAATTTATGTGCTTCTGTTGTTGGATTTGAAAAAACGGAAATAGAATTATATGAATAGTAATTTAATTTCTTTTTTCATTGAACTTTATGTATTTCCATAACACGTGTTTAAAAGTTACTTGAAATTTTACAAAGTAATCAGGCTTGTTGAACTCACGACTACCTACATATGTCACTAAGCTGATGATGCAAGAGGGAGCGGCCGCGAACCACCTGGCACGAGAGTACTTTATGAAATCAGCTGACCAATCTAGTTAAAGGTGGTAGTAATCACGTAGGTATTATAACCTTTGTGTTAACACTCGCAGTTGAGAGAGAAACCATTTATGGCATGAATGACGCACGGTTGCCTGAAAGACATGTCCCGGATGGAACTCGAAAGAACTTGGCAACCTTGTATTATGCGAACGGTTCTATACTTACGGCGCTGTCCTTATATTTTAACTTGCAAATAGCAGCAGAAACGTGCTTACGTAGAACAAACACCATTCGTTAAAAAGATCTCCTCTCAAATAAATGTTATTAATTAAAAATATTAATTATAATTAAAACGTCTTATTATAATATTTATAATAATTAATATTATTAATTAAAAATATTAATTATTATAAATATTATTACCAAATATTTCGAAGTTTTTATAACTAATTATAATGCGACCATGCTTTAAGATGTAATCTAGTAACAAACATGGAACTTTGTATACTGACAAAAAAAACATTCTATCAGTATTTGCTGAGTACCTAAACAGACTTAGGGACCAAGACACTTTCAAAACGATTTTTCGCTGCTGAGGTGACTAATCCAGGAAATGGGATTATTTTAAATGTTGTCAACTACTCGAAAAAAATGGCAGCAACGCAATTACATCTAAACTATAAAAAAACTGAAAAACAAAAAGATGCAGGTTTTAGATGTTATTGTGACAATACGAGGAACCTATTTATACAGTATCGTAAGTTCATTTTTGAAGAAATATAAACTAATATCCATACACATAACGGTTCGAACCCACGATTCCTTGTATCTGTTTCAATTCATAGTTCTGTAATAAACCTTAAAAATTTGAAGAACAGGCACTATTCTTAACGATTTATCCGCTATCTTTTTAAGTGAATTCACATAATTTATTGCTGTATTTTTATATAAGTCGTAAAAGAATAATAGGTGGATAGTCATACGGTTATACTCATATCCTACAAAATTATTCACGTGATTCGTGATGAGGGATCAGCTATGGAGAGTGATGTACAGAATTAACTGTTGGATTACAGTTTAATTGCGACACATGGAAACAGCTGTTGGGTGACATTTTAATCATCACCCACAAAAGTAACTGTTGGATGGTACTTAAATCGTGACATACAGAAACAGTCAGCTGTGAAGTTGTTGGTGGTACTTCAACTATTGCGTAAAGAAACAGCTGTTGGTGATATTTTAATAGTGATAAATAAAAATACCAAAATTATCGAACGATAACAGTCCATTGCGGACTTTTTAAACGAATCGCATATGAGTCCATATTTTAAATTAGATTAAATATAGCTTTGGTATGTTTGGTCGGTTCCTAATTTAAGGAGAAACATCACATCTGGATGTACTTATAGAACTGCTAAATGACAGAATGGTTGTGTCAACGACACGCATACCATACACACACTACATTATGAAACAGACTAAAGTACAAAAAATATGAGTAACCGTTATATCTGAGGTGAAACATTACAGAATTGACAGTGATTCAGTCGTAGGAAAATGTTCCTTAGGCTTGTTGCCGGTCGTCCAGTTACGTACGTAAGCGATTGGTCTCACAGCTCAGAATCTCAAAAGGTGGACAAATCGAAAATAACTAATATTTAATTTACTAAACGGTCACTTTTGTTTGTTTGTAATTAAGAACAAAGCTACACAAGAGGCTACCTGTGCTCTACCAACCACGGGTATCAAAACCTGGTTTCTAACGTTGTAAGTCCAAAGACATACCGCTGTGCCACTTAGGGGCGTCACTTGTGACACTGACTTTAACCTTTTTCTAAATAATATATGTATGTGATGAAACCTTTATTTTCCAGTTGTTTTTGTTATTACTACAATTATCTTTCACATTCTTTCTGGTTAGAAAAAGTTTATGAAACTGAAAAAAAACTGTGTTTCTTGCAAATTAAATAACGTGACTAACATACTGGAATATTCTTTAACACTCCTACAGAGTACACAGCAAGGCAGAGCTAACAGCTCCATCTTTTGGCGGTGGATATTTTACTGGTTTGAAACTCTTTCAATTTAGTTTTCTCTATTACCGTGTATTTCTGGGCAACTTGACTTAACCGTGTAGAATGTCTATTCCACGTCTAATGCTTTATTTCACATTGAAATTGGTAGTGTTTGTGTATATATATATGGGCGTTAAATTCAACCTACAGAAAATAATGGTTTTATTCTTTTAAATCCGAAAACTGAGAAACCTATTTCACCATCAGAATACCGTAACCTTTAGAAATAGACCACCGTGGTGATAGTGGAACAACCCACTAATTATTATAGAAAACCTACTGCACACTCGATATAATGACCCGTAAGTAAAATAGAGAGAAAGCCCACATTACTCTTCATAAACGCAATGTTAATTCTTCATAAATGTTGAATTCAGATATATCATTTATATTCGGTTTAAGTACACACCTACGCATGCGCACTACTTTTTCTTCAGTCGGGACCTCTACTCTGCGTGATAAGCATATTTATTGAATTTTTACTTCCCAAACAATTTCATTGCCTGAAGTAATGTTACGTTTAACTCACTCAACACACACATACACAGATATATATATATATATAATATTTAAACACATTTGGGAAATTGTATTTGTGCTCCAAGTTTAAATAACAAGTTTCAAATGAAAAACATGTTTAATGTTTTTTCTTTTGTTTTTTCTCTTCACTGGTAATAACCAAAAACTTAAATGTCACGAGATCGTAACTTTCAGACACCAGGAATGGTGAGTCTGATATTTTAAACTTACAGTCGCTGAGTCATGGAGACGTATATTGAAGCACAATAGTTTTGTCCTCGATAAAAAAAACAACAACAAAAACTGTTTACGTACATTTGTTTTAATTTTTAACTTTTGCAATGTTTCCTGCGCATAGCTGTCTGCGATTTCTCAACTGACAGACTAAAGAGAAGTCAAAAGTACCGACTTCCAACTCTTTTAACTATCCTTGTCCCACAGAATAGTGTAAGTTTAACGTGGAAAGTGTTGAGCAAGTTGTTACAGAAACATGTTGTGAATAATGAATCACTGGATCCATGGTCTAGGTACACTAAACACTAGGCCACACCTGGCAGACCCACGATAAGTACGACACAGCATGATCGCGTACAAATATATTAATATAGCAAGTGCCCATTGAAACAACTCAACAGTGAATGCCCTAAAAAAGATGATAAACATATAAAATGTGCGTATATTCAATGTGATTATCCAGTGGGCCGTTTATAACTGTATTTTGTATTTTCATGAGTTATTTCAGTAAGGAACATTCCACAGCATTTGTTTTTAACTAGAGATTAATTGCAATTCACTGCCGCAAAACTGTTTTGGTTTCAATGCACTGGGTGAATCAAGTACAAAAGAGAGCTCAGGTTTTCTAAATTGCCACGGGTATTTTTCCATTAGAAGCTAACGTTCTTCGTAATTTTACTGAGCGCAAGAAAAGACCGCTACTGAAGTGAACGCTTCTTGATAGTTGTCATTTCTATAGTAAATATTCAAATCAGTTTATTCGACAAAGTGTAATAAAAACATGTATGCATATAAAACCAACATGACAAAAAGTATCTATATATAAACTCTAACACGGTTCTCTCTGTAGACGTTTATTCTGTCAAAGTTCCTGTCTTCAAAATATTTCTTTCAATCAGTCAAAGGAGGAATTCCCGTTTTTTTCATGAAATTTCCTCAGAAGAAAAACGTTTGTTTTTCTTCCTAATAATTCTTCTCAGATTTATCGTTTACCAGGTTCGAATACCGACGGATCTTTGTTGATAAAGATATTAAATTTTAAAAATTGCAAAAAAATGAATAATTCTCCTGAAATATACACTTAGAAAGGAACGTTTTGATATATTTTTTCTATAGTTAACCATTCAAGAAATTCCAAGCGCTACAGACAGACATTTGGCTACTTTATACGTAGATTCTAAGACCTGCTGTTTCTGACTTTCTGGGGCCTGGCATGGCCTAGCTCGTAAGGCGTGCGACTCGTAATCCGAGGGTCGCGGGTTCGCGCCCGCGTCGCGCCAAACATGCTCGCCCTCCCAGCCGTGGGGGCGTTATAATGTCACGGTCAAACCCACTATTCGTTGGTAAAAGAGTAGCCCAAGAGTTGGCGGTGGGTGGTGGTGACTAGCTGCCTTCCCTCTAGTCTTACACTGCTAAATTAGGGACGGCTAGCACAGATAGCCCTCGAGTAGCTTTGTGCGAAATTCCAAAACAAACAAACAGAAAAAAGAAAATCAGCCCCAACGTCCGGTGCGAGATTTTGCGACCACGGAACGAGAACCAAGGACTCTTAGTTACACAGTGTACAAACAAACTGTGGAATATGGATTTGACGCGGCCTAATATTGTTCCTATTTTTAATTTGTTTTCCGTTAGATTTTACGTCGATAAAAGTTATTAGTCTTCTGCTTTTTATTAGCGTGAATTTATTGCGTTACCCGAAGCGCAAAATATGTTATTACACTACTGTTTCTGAAGTTAATTAAGATAGACTATTAAGTTAGACTCATTATGTTTATCACAGTGACGTACACTTGTAACAACGACAAACATTTTACACTGCATCATTAGTTAAGAAGTTATTCCACGTTCTGAAAGTGACACTTTGAAATACTTGTAGCTCACTTTCTAAGCCAGTTGTGATTGGCTGGCTTACATTCTTATGATGACTCTTCAGGTAAAACAAATCACCCAGATTTATTCCCTGAGATTTGGCCATGTCTAATAAAAATCGATTTAAGTTTAGTGTTTCATTCCACAGGGGCATCTACGACAAAACCGACATTTATATATGTGACTCAGGCTGAATAATCAGTCATTTGCATTTTACATCATATGTCTAATCGAAGTAGTGAACTTGTTAGCTTACAGCTATCGAAACACGGATTACAGAAAAATGGTCTTAAACATTATACTCTTAAAACATAAGATTGCTGTGCTATCACAATAATTCAAAAGAGGCGAAGATAATATTTTTGATAGGTGAGAGGTCGTAATTGATTACAACGTCATATAAAAATACTTATTTAAAATACGCGGTACAAAAATAAAATAAATCGCTTCATTATATTTATTTTTTTAATAATTGTTTAACAGGGAAGGAAAGTGAAACAAAACTGAACATATTGTTGACATATTCTTGTCAGAATATGTGTTGTTATTGTTGTAAAAATCTTTTCTTATACCTGTATTTCCTTTCATTATTACGATATACTTGTCATGGTGTACATCATTGCTCTAGGTTTCTTATATTATAACATAACTAACTATGCCAAATTATCTGGAGCTTCTTTTAAGCCCTACAGGAATTTAATTTCTTACAAAATATACGTTATACTGTTGCTACCTATCATAGCTCAGGGCAACTGAAGTAATTCTTACTTAACTAAACAACATACCTAACCTCGCAATATGACGTCAAGGCCTAGCTCAGAACTATGTAATAGAAACTGACCATAAACCACACCTGAGCAACAAACTGAAAATTGTTTGCAAATATATCTCTACCTACACACCTGGACGTTCAGCAATTTCAGAGAAAGGATGACACAGAATACAACACACCCACGCTAATACATTCAAAACTTTAGTTTTCAACTGCATAGAGTTTCAGTCAATATTGCCATAAGGCGAAGAAAACTCGACTACAACATCTACTAAACTAGATAATTTGAACTACTAAGAAAAACTCAAAGATATGGAGTACAACTAAAATATACATCAAATGAGGCGCAAGTTTTGACATCAGGAAGAAAACTGTAATAAAACCTGGTTATAATACAAACTTCAGTTTAGTTTCTTTGACACCTTAGGTTCCTAAAAGGTGACCTAGTGCTTTACAACAGTTATTTTGTTTTTATGGAACCTAACAAAATACTGTACATAAAACCTGTACTTTTATATGTTTTCCTTTTTTCCAAGGCTCTTCGCGTGGTACTTACAACATATAATGTTTTGCATAAGTAAGTATTACTTTCTAAATTCTATGTAGTTTAACAAAGTTAGTTTCGTGTATTTGTCTCGGAGTTTTTGCAAAAAAGCAACCTAGGACTATTTGCAAATAATCGTCCTTAACTTTGAGCTTATAGCCTAAATTTGTCTTTTTGTTTGAAGTTAAGTACAAAACTACACAATGGGCTGCCTATGCTCTGCTCATCACGGGTATCGAAACCCGGATTCTAGTGTTACCCGTTCGCAGACATATTGCTGTGTCACTGGGGTGCATTAGAGATTACAAGGAGGGCACCCAGCTAGTCAGTAGCACCGAGCACAAATTAATTCTTGGGTTAGTACTATCACACCAAATAGTGGGATGTGACCGACACCACGGCCCAAAGTACGGAGCATGGTGGGACGTGAACCAAAAATCCATGACTTCACTGTCTGACTACGTTAACAAGTAAG
The DNA here is from genome assembly GCF_004210375.1 of Tachypleus tridentatus. NCBI lineage: Eukaryota > Metazoa > Arthropoda > Merostomata > Xiphosura > Limulidae > Tachypleus > Tachypleus tridentatus. The sequence continues at coordinate 144,203,103 of NC_134834.1, forward strand.
TCACGCCTCGCCCAAGCTAGAACAAAATCCCACTTAATATGCCAATGATCTTTACGGCTAAGTTTAGATAAATTAAACAACAATTAGAGATTTGATTATTCTTACCATACAAAGATGAATCTGAATCAGTGGCGGCGCCAGGATATTTTCGTTTGGAGGGGCTTCCCAAAATGCCATCATTATGAAGTACAGATGGTAAATTATAATAATGTAAATACCAAGGTACATTTCAGAAAGGTGTGCTATTTTGAACTGCGTTTTCAATGCAGTTTTCATTGAAAACTCATACTCTGATTAATAATTCATTATTACAAATTAGAAATAACCTGTTTATGAAAATATGCGTATATGTAAAAGAGGAAGCTAACCTAAATTCCACTAAAGATAATACATAATAATAAAGAAAATCAAGATTAGCTTAGATTGAACATTTAATATACCATTAAGAGTAAAGCTACAAATCAAAAGAAATATAACATAAAGACATAGTTTACATAGTAGAAACGAATTATCCCATGTGAAGTTAATACACTCTGAGGAAAAGTAAGGTCAGTATCAGGCTAACTATCTTTCATCATGTTGTGTTTATAGTCAATATTACTTGAAAACAATGCACCTGTTCTGGTGATTGGCAGCAAATTTTGGATGGCTGATACACAATGCAAAATGATCTCACAGAGGACACAACACCGGCTAAATGCTTCATAGTTTTGACCTATACACAATACACTTATACATGCATGCAATGTTTTACTTTTCAATAAAAGATAAATGAAATTAATGGGTAAATACCTGTGAAACCTTTGGTTTATCAAGTAAAATCCATGATGATCTGTTGTAACTTGAAATCAACGTGGTTGTCTAATCTTCGTCAAAGCTCAAGATAGAATGGCATTACACAGGGAGTGGCAACACAGCGCATGAGTTTCAGTGCATTCAGTACGTTGCTATGGAATGCATGACACATACTTCCGTCTTAATGAAGACGTTGAGTTCTACAGATGTCTCTATGATGTTAATTGTTAAGCAACACAACGACGATTGTGTTTTCCATATTTTATGAATATATGTAGGAAACAATATTGGGGGGGCTGAGGGGGGCTTGGCTCATTTGGGGGGGGCTCTAACCACTCCAAGCCCTCCCTTGGCACCGCCACTGATTTGAATTGTCCTAACTTAACCCTCTTGTTGCACAGCAGCAAGTGTAAAAGATTGTTACGCTATTAAATTGAGTTTTGATACTGTGCTGAGAGCACAGCACAGGTATCTCAGTGTGCAGCCGTGTACCTGGTAGCTAACAAGAGAAAAATACTTCGTCGAATAAAGAAAAGAAAATGTTTTACGAAATCTTAGTGGTTTTGTAAGAAGATAGACAATGTTAACAACAGAAGAAATCGGCCTGTCATGTAGGTTGTAGTATTGTTTTGTTTGTTTGTTTCTCTGTTATTTTAAATTTCACGCAAAGCTACACAATGGCTATATGCACTAGCCATCCCTAATTTAGCAGTGTAAGACTAGAGGGAAAGCAGTTAGTCATCACCAGCCACCCGTCAACTCTTGGGCTACTTTTTTACCAACGAATAATGGAATTGACCGTCACATTATAACGCCTCCACGGCTGAAAGGGCAAGTATATTTGGTGTGACGGAGATTTTAACCCACGATCCTCATATTATGAGTCAAGTGCCTTAACTACCTGGCCATGTTGTATGTTATGGTTCATGATATGGTTGATGTAAAAAATATTGTTTGAGAACGACTCATTTGATTTCACAAATACATCGAATAACGTGTATAAAAAAACTGTTTATTTGCAATTAAGCATAAGGCTACAAAATGGGCAATCTCCGTTCTGCCCACCACGGGTATCGAAAACAGGTTTCTAGCGTTGTATGTTTGAAGGCATACCGCTGTGCCACTCGGGGGAACGAGTATAAAAAGAAAGAGGAATCTCTCATAAATATATTGTGGGAGGATATTTATTGTGGATACTTATTATGTTATGAGATCGTGTAAATGCATGAAATACTGTGGATATAATTTCAGTCTAAAGAAATATAACTTCCTAAAGCAGTTACGACGGCGTAAGCAATCAGACGTAATGACATTTTGTAAATAAAGCGCACCAATACGTCTAAACATCTAAACATACTTATATTGGTTCTACTGACATTAGGAAAAATCTTCCCAAGAGTACAGAGCCATTAAAGGTTGTAACGTCAAAGAAAATTGCTACTCAATGCTAATGTACCATACTTAAAAGTGGGCATTGAACAAAATGAAATAGGAAAATATTTGAAAAGTTTTACATATTAGACCAGATTTCTTATTTAAAACGCCTTTCGTAGTTACAGAAGAAGTGATTTTTTTTTCTGCAATACGATAAGTTAGATATTTCATTGGGATCAGTTGAAACATTGTCTACGCTACAGAATGTCTTTATTTCATAATAATATGGAGACCTGCTGATATATCAAACCATTGCATTTTCCTTTTGTTTGTTTGTTTAGAATCGTTTTGCACAGGTTACTTAACTTTGAACTGACAGACTAGATGGAAGACATTTAGTCAACAACATTCACCGTCAGCTCTTGTGATGTCCTAATTTAAAAGTGAAATTTGACTGTTACTCTTATACGGCACTCACTGCCAGCAAATATGGAACATTTCTCTTTTTTCTCTCTCTCACTTTGGCGCTAGGAAGCGCGAACCATGGACCCTAAGATCTTAAATTCGACACGTTAGCTCTTAGGCCTCACTTGGTAAAATTTAAAAAGAAATTTTATCTGTAGTTTTAACTAAACAATTAGGGCTCGGTTTGGAATGGTTTTATAATAGATTTTGATGAATCTGGGTAAGGTTAAAATACAAAGTTAGTGTAAATATTGGTGAAATTATTTTACTCAACCTTAAATAAGTTTATTGGTTTAAAGCGCAAGTTTCTCTGTTATCTATGTAGTTATTACAATAGTAACTTTAAAAAAAAAAAGGTATATATACAAGAAACTTAAATATGTTTCTCTGACAAAAATGCTAAACTTTCATTCATAAAATAAAGCAGAATTGATAATTGAAAATTGTTTAAAACAGTCTAACTTTGACGATACGTAGACTGTAAAGCACTTTGAACTTTGGGACTGGAAACGTTTACGTCTGATAACATACCATTTATGCTGTGACGAAAGAAACCTAGTCCCCCCCCCAAAGCACACTTTCTTTACGATTCACTGTAAAATTTTGCATTCAGTATTTATCAAGAGATGTATTCTGAACTCAAAAGTGAGTGTATTTGTATGCTTAAAGCAACCTGTAGAGAAAGTGGATCTCTTTAAGTCACCCTTTGCGTTTAGTGCACATAAATGTGATTGAGTGATTTGAAAGTCAAATAGAGCTGTTGCTCACTACTACTAACTTGTATTTTTTATGTATATACTTAAACAGTACTCATAACCTACAATTTGCTTTGGTATTTAGATATTACACGATACTGGGCAAACGAATTTACCTGTTCGGGAAGTGAAAACATATTCTATAAAGAATGTCGATAATAAAAAATGAACTAAATTTTACCTTTTTTTATTAAAAAAACTGCAAATAGTTTTATGAATCTTTCTCCACATAGCCAATCACGAACACACAAGTACACATTTTTTCTAAGACAAACAATTTTATAGAAAATATTCGTGAGACAGCGGTAAATTTACGAGATTATAACGTTAAAATCCGGGATTTTATTTTCAGCGGTGGATACAGCACCCAGCCCAATATGGCTTTACCATCTCTAATAGCTGATTTATGAGGGTTGCTCGAAAAGTTCGTGTCCCAAGCTAAAAAAAAAATTAATATGTTGTTTTTCTTTGGAAGATATTAAATTCGAACTTTTTATGAGTAAACATCATGTAACATATAACTAAATGAACGTATTTATATATTGCGGATTTTTGAAGCAGTGTTAAACGTCATGGAGAAGATCGAACTTTGTTCCGTGATCAAATATTTTGTTAAAAAAGAAAATGAGTCTGCCAAGAAATCCACCAAGACATAGAAGCAATATTAGGAGAGGGTATTCCAGCATATTCAACAGTGAAAAAATGGTGTAGTGAGTTTAAGTACAGTGGACAATCATGTGGAGATGATATGAGGTCAGGTCAGCCTTTTACATCAGTTACAACAGAAACTGCAGACGAAGTTCGTAATTTGGTGATATATTGTAAAAGAATTACCATTAGGAAGTTAGACAGTTTGGGTATGAGTAAGACTGGTGTCAGATGGATTCCAAAAATATTGTCACCTCAACAGACCAGGTTTTGGTTTAGTTTGAATTTCGTGCAAAGCTACACGAGGGCTATCTGCACTACAAGCCCCTAATTTAGCAGCGTAAGACTAGAGGTAAAGCAGCTAGCCATCACCATCCACCGCCAACTCTTGGGCTACTCTTTTACCAACGAATAGTGAGATTGACCGTAACATTATAAACATTATAACGCCCCCACGGCTGACAGGACGAACATGTTTGGTGTGACGGGGATTCGAACCCGCAACCGTCAGATTACGAGTTGAGTGCTTTAACCACATGGCCATGCCGGGCCCCAACGAATATGAATAGAGCGAAGCGATTATTTCTATAAGCAAAAAAAAACAAACAAAAAAAAACACGAATACCGCGTGAAATTAAAGGCACATGTTTAAAAAATATGAAAACAAGAATTAATTCTAATTATTTTAAACAACGTATAATACTATTGTTTAAAGTTAAGCACAAAGCTACACAATGGGCTTTCTTTGCCCTGTCTACCACGGGTGTCGAAACCTGGTTTTTAGTATTGTAAGTTCTCAGACATGCCGCTGTGCTACTGGAAGCGAAAGTATAAGTGAAATAGGTTTGATAGTTAGAAGTTCTGAATTTATGAATTCTGTTGTTAATTTACAGCGACATTTTCGGCTGTAATTCCAATAAGTTCTTACGAAGTTCAGCCACTTTAAAAATTTAAGTTAATCTTAAACCCATATCGTAAGTTAACGGTGTAAAATAATCTCCACAATAAAAGTGTATGATATAATAATGTAAAACCTAAACAATTTAATAAGTATTGTTAATCAAATTAACACCGAAACGTGTCTCCAAGTGTAACAATGTAGGTTTGCTGTCTTCTCAGTATGATTCAGGACTGGCAAAAAAATCACTCACCATTGTGACCTTTAGCAGAACGTCTTATGTCTAAGTTTGTTAACAAATAACAGTGCTTTTCCAGGCAAAAATTTCTTGTAGTTCAAAGATCTCTAAACGCATTCAACGTATCATTCGCATGTTTTTCTGTTGAAACAACTCGTACTCTCAGTGTCCGTAGTTGTATGAAATGCTGTAAGTAAGTTGCACATGTTTTATTCAATGAGTGTGCGGTTATAGTGTGTGTTGGTAAATAGCAGGTGTTTTTATTTATTGCTATAATAAATTATACTATATATATATAAAAGTTTATGCCTGTAATCAAAGCAACAGAATAAATAATTGGATTCTCAATAAAGATGTAATTAAGTCTTAATACCTGCTTCCCACAGATTTCAATTTTTAAGTTTTTCAGAAACAAACTATACAGTGGTTTCTGATAAAATGTATTGAAAATATTTCTTTATTTCAGTAAATGCAATATTATCGGCATCGTCTTTGTTTTTTGGAATTAAATGTATTAAAGCTGTAAGGAAAGTTTAATATATAGTAATGATACTAAAGCCCCTAGGGTTTATCAAGCTTACGTCATCATATTTATCTGAAAATAGTCGCCTTCTGTGAAGACTCGCACTCCACATGTAATCCCCCACCTAGCGACACAACGGGAAGTTTGCGGACTTATGGCGTAGAAACCAGGTTTCGATACTCGAGGTAGGCACAACACAACTAGCTCTTTTGTAGCTTTGTGATTAACTAAAGAAACAGATTTTCTGGAAAATATAAAGAATTGTAACCATGTATTATTTTAGGCTCGGCATGTGGCTAGGTGTTTAAGGCGCTCGACTCGCAATTGAGAATCTCGGGTTAGAATCTCCCTTACACCAAACATACTTTAGCCGTGGGGACGTTATAACGTTACAATCATTTCCACTATTCGTTGTAAAAGATTTGCCTTCCCTCTAGTCTTACGCTGCTAAATTATGGACGTCTAGCACAGATAGTTCTCGTGTAGCTTTGCGCAAAATTCAAAACAAGCGGACTAACCATATGTGATCACTGAACTATAACTTGTTCTTCTCGTGTGTATAATAACTCATGTTCAATTTTTATATGGAAAACGTCGTTGATTACACATATCTTTTTATATCAAAATAGTTCAAATCTGGAAAATCAAAGTTATATTTATCTCTCACTGTAACTGAAAGAAAAGACAAAGTTATCTTTGAAAGAAAATCGTTGGTGGTCATGACTTGCTACCTTCCATTTAGTCTTAGACTGCTAAATTAGGGACGGCTAGCGCAGATATCAATCGTGCAGCTTTGCCCGAAAATTCAAAACAAACAAACAGTAAACTGTTAGAAACCAGGTTTCAATACCAGTGGTGGGCAGAGCAGAGATAGCCCATTGTGTAGCTTGGTGATTAATTTCAAAACAAACAATCGTTTGAGTGTTGAGTTACATTATTTATCACGTATTCCTTCTTTACTTTTTATAACGTCAATAATTCCATGTTTGACAACACTTAAATTAATTTAAGGTGAAGTTAAAAGTAATAATGAGCCGAGTGCCACTCAGTGGTTAGCCGTTATGGAGTTTGAGGCCGTGTCTGTGTGTGTTATAAAAGCGACATTCAAATACCGCCATTCCGTCTCACAGGAGAAGTACAAACGATAAAGGTGAATGCCTAAACTGTGGTTCGCTGCCCATTGATGGTCGTAGGGCTCTCGCCAGGTGGTCTACGGAAACGTTGTTTGGTTGTTTTCAGAGCAAAGCTAAAATGGACTACGTTCCGTGTCCATCTCGGGAAGAATCGGACCAAGAATTTTAACTTTATTAATCCGTAAACTTACCGCTGTTCCATCGGTAAACATTATGGAAAGGATGAATTTGTAGAGTACATAGTAAAGCCAACACTTGAAACCTGAATAATTCAGAAAAAACAGACATGTATGAATTTAGTGGTAAAGTCTGTTTTAAAATGAAGGCCAGGAAGTTTGGTTCCAGATGATGACCTATTTTTACAAAGAGATAGTTGCAGTAATGATAAGCACAGCATCTTGATTTTTTTCTCATGGAAACTGTTCTTGATGATTTAGCGACTTTATCTGATACAATAAGACTTTATCTCATTTAATATAACAGATTACTTTGATGAGCTGTTATCACATAAGCTTCTTTCGGTCTTAAGAGTAAGCACTGCATTTTCGTACTGTTTTCATAACGTATTTATTGTCAGTTTCACTAATTCAGATGTAAAGAGAGAGTATTTCCGACCGGTTGATATTCCAAAATTTGAACTATACGTGTAGGCCTAATTTCCATTTACATATACAGTAGTATGTATGTAATGTTATAGTAGCGACATACGAGGGCTGTTCAAAAAATACGCGGACTGTTTGAATTGCGTGGCTCCAGTTGGTTCCAGGGGAATCCGCTTGGTGTCGCTAGGTTCGCACAGATCAGCTGATTACGACGCCATTTCCCGATTGCAGATATCTTCATTTGTGTATTAGCTACGCGGTTTTAAGTGAAGTGCGATTTTTTTCGTTTGGCGGATTTCAGAATGAATGACCTGAAGGAGCAACGACTTGCTGTGAAATTTTGTGTTAAACTTGGAAAATCTGCGACTGAAACTTTTGCTATGCTTAACACGGCTTACGGTGATGTTGCTATAAAGCGTACGGCGTGTTTCAAGTAACATGAACGTTTTAAGGATGGTCGACAGTCCATTGAAGATGATGAGCGTCCTGGACGTCCTTCCACGTCAACTGACGACCCACACGTCGACAAATTCAACACCCTGGTGCGAGCAAATCGACGTCTGACTGTTAGGGAGCTTGCTGAAGAGTGTGGAATATCAGTTGGATCTTGTTACGAGATTTTGACCGAAAAAATTGAAGATGCACCGCGTTGCTGCGAAATTCAGCCCTCAGAACTCGTGAGTTTTTGGCCAAACACTCGATCACTGTTCTTCCCCCCTCCCTACTCACCTGACCTTGCTCCTTACGATTTTTTCTTGTTCCCCAAACTTAAAAGACCCTTGAAAGGAAGAAGATTTGAGACGATTCCCGAGATTAAGGCAAATGCGACGAAGGAGCTGGAGGACATTACAAAAGTAGCGTACCAGGACTGTTTCAACAAGTGGAAACACCGTTGGGATAAGTGTGTGCGTTGGGGAGAAGAGTACTTTGAAGGGGTCCCAGACCTGTAACTTCTAAATAAAGTACATTTTGTTTTTTGACGTCAGTCCGCGTACTTTTTTAACAGCCCTCGTAGGCCGATAACATTTTGAAATACATTTGTAGTCATTACATCTTTCTAATTTCTTTCAAAATTAATGTTAAAACTCTCATAAAACAGGATGAAAATACTGAATAACAATAATAAAAAAAAGGCTCCAGTAGTGCCTCAGGAAAAATTACAAGTAAGGAGAGGTCCACCCCTTAAATATGACCACATTGACGAAATACATATACAGTATTCCCTCGCTATTCGCGGGGGTTACGTTCTTTACCCCCCCCCGCGAATAGCGAAAAACCGCGAATATTGGATGCAGTTTCAAAACTTCTATGTATGAGATTATATACGGTACTAAATGCTTCCCAGACACTTTCTAAAGACACTCTTACTCATTAATACAGTAATAATGTAGTAATATTGCATGCAGTCATGTATTTCACTAATGTAGTAATAATGTAAACACATTTTAATTTTGTACTGCAACAATATTTTAATCAAAAAGAAACGTACATAGTACAGTTACCCATACTGTATTACTGTACCGTAAAGTCATTTTCTATGCGTACAACACATGTATTAGAATTGACAGAAAGTGGAACAAATTTAAAGGCAAACTTAGACGGATAAATACAGTTAGCACAGTTCAGGTAATAATAATACAGTACAGTACAATTCAGTAATAATTGTTCGATAAAGACATCAATCGATAAAACTGCTTGAGAGAGTAAATACAGACATACCCTCGAAAAGCGCTTTTGGTCTCTATGACCCGGTTTACCGAGCATTCGTTTTTATGACGTTATGACGCTAGCCTGGTATACCGGCATACGATGCGATAGGGTTAAGAGCCTAACCCGTGAATATGCGGGGCCGCGAATGGGGAACCGCGAATAGGTGAGGGTATACTGTAAAAGAATATAGTTGTGCTATGTTTTTCTGTGTTATCTAAACACATTATTTACTTGTGCAAAGCATTACGAACTTATTCAACAAATTTTCTGCCTGACTGCCAGTAAACAGAGACAAGTAAATATGAACTTCATTCCCAGTTTGCACCTGAGGAAGAAAAGTCCACTTTTCGAAAGCGTTCGGGTTAAAGGGTTTTGTATTATTAAGTAAAGGCGAGCAATGACTGAAAACACTTCATTCGTGACGTAAAGAACAACTCTGAATCACGTGGTCACGGACTTCTGAAACGAGATAGTGCATCCGAGATTAATGGTGTGAGAATCAATTCTTTGGAATCTGTGGATCAATCCAATGTGTTTCTGACATAGTTTATACTTGCAGTGTATAAAAGCGACTTTCTTTGATCGAATATGGGTACCATCAGTTTCATAAGTCTAGTAAAAATTCAATGCGCAAAATCGTAAACCATAGACTCTGCTATATTCAGTTTTATAGAACATGCAATAAAAATATCACCATATTGTTGTAATAATTTCTATTGTTGGTGTGTGTGAAAACGATAATACAAAGTCCACTCTACTTCACCGTCAAAACGATAATGCAAAGTCAATTCCACTTTACCAGAGAAAGGCTACATTCACCTGTAGGACTGTTTTTGAAGGTATTTTTATTTGCTCAAAGCTATGCAAAAGTTGCACTAAGCCATTTCTAATTTTCAAATCACAGATCTTACGGAAGGTAGGAACACTCATCACCAGCTCTTGGGCTGCTATGTTCAAATAGTGGGATTTGACTCTCATTTTTATAATGCATCCAAAGTGTGTGGAGCAACCTTGAGATAACGCGAACCAAGAACTTTCTGATTTAATGTCCTGAACCTTACTTACTAGGTCATGACCATTTCACACACATCACTAGGCCTAATTTCAAAGGTGGCTAGAAAAGTCATTCCAACCCACAAGCTCAAAATGGGGAGAAAGAAAAGATAGATTATGGGTAATAAATACGATTGTTTTTTATTGTAGTGGATCATTTTGTAACAGTCTTTCTGAGAGAACGATAAGTCTTCGGACTTACAACGCTAAAATCAAGGGTTTGATTCCCCTCGGTTGACAAAGCAGATAGCCTGATGTGACTTTGCTATAAGAAACCACACATAAACACACAGTATTTTTATTAAAATAAATCGGTAGGTAGCAACAAAGGGAAAAATCAATTCCATCCATACCTTCGAAGTCTAAATGGTAGGAAGTAGGCTAAATATATTAAATAAGAAGTCTAAATGGTAGGAAGTAGGCTAAATATATTAACTAAGAAGTATTAATGGTAGGAAGTAGACTAAATATATTAAATAAGAAGTATTAATGGTAGGAAGTAGGCTAAGTATATTAAATAAGAAGTATTAATGGTAGGAAGTAGGCTAAGTATATTAAATAAGAAGTCTAAATGGTAGGAAGTAGGCTAAATATATTAAATAAGAAGTATTAATGGTAGGAAGTAGGCTAAATATATTAAATAAGAAGTATTAATGGTAGGAAGTAGGCTAAGTATATTAAATAAGAAGTCTAAATGGTAGGAAGTAGGCTAAATATATTAAATAAGTAAATGGTAGGAAGTAGGCTAAATATATTAAATAAGAAGGGTAGGAAGTAGACTAAGTATATTAAATAAGAAGTCTAAATGGTAGGAAGTAGGCTAAATATATTAAATAAGAAGTATTAATGGTAGGAAGTAGGCTAAATATATTAAATAAGAAGTATTAATGGTAGGAAGTAGACTAAATATATTAAATAAGAAGTATTAATGGTAGGAAGTAGGCTAAATATATTAAATAAGAAGTCTAAATGGTAGGAAGTAGGCTAAATATATTAAATAAGAAGTATTAATTGCGGCAGATAGTTGTTTTTTTTTCTCGTCTAGACAGTAAATAGGATTTTTGTAAAGTTAAACAACTAGATAATAACGGCTCATCCTACAAAGATTCCATGTTCGAGCTTACACCTGTGTGTAATACTTAGCTGTACTAACAGTTTAACATACTTTCAGATATTCTGACTTTTATCAAGACGTAAAACAGTTATCTTAGATACATCATCTGTCTTCTTATCAAAAGTCAAGTGGTAATACCATATCCACCAAACTTTCTATAGAACGTAGGAAGGAAATGGAACCATTCGTCTTACGTTTGTGACGTTTTCCCAATCGACTTTTAGTTAAGATTATTGAGGACACACACACACAGACATTCACAAAGCTTGGGTAGGAGAAATCAATCAGAGACTCAGACATCCCTGATGTAGAGAAAATAGCGGATAAAATATAAACTTTTACCGGATATCCAGTTAGGAGTTCTAGAGGTTATGCAAGTGAAATTTGAAAATTGTAGAATGAAAAAAGTGATCATTATAAATTTAACAGGAAAATAACTCTAAACTCATATTAATTAATCTGAATTAGAACTTGACTCCATAAATGTACAGACAGATCTTTAGTAAAAATATTTAGTTTAAAAAACAGGATTTTATTTTGACAAACGACTTGTGATATTTACTAAAAGCTCGCCAAACTTCGTGAAGATACATTAAAACATATAACGTTCCGTGGTTACACGGTGGTTAAAAGGGTTAGCGAAATTACCATTAGCCATATATTTGATGTTAAAGTACAAGCCTATTACTAAACAGCTAATAGTGACTACAAAACATTTTGTCTCAGCTAAAGTTGCATTAAGAAATTTTTATGCACAGTTTGAAAATCCATCGTCTTATTATTGCACAGTTGACAAGCTTAAAAATAAACCAACAACAAGTCCGTTTATAAAATATGCTTCTGTTTTATCAGCTACACGATGGGCTATATGCACTGCGCCTGCTGCAGAAATCGAAACCCGATTTATAGCTTTATAACTTACTAATGAACAAGTATTTAAAACTTGGTTTCATCAAGGCTAATCAACATCTTAAGTAAACAAATATTTTTACTACCTTTACAACAGTGTGTACAGTACAAATACTAATAAAATTCTTTTGACACTATACACAAAAGAATATAATATAGCGTGTTGAACAAATTATTTATGTTGGTTATCGTTGCTAATAAAGGCTTAGGATATTTCTAAAATAATGTGTTGTTATGTCTTTTTATCGGCTAGAACGAATCGATTTGACAAAATATTTTCTATAGCATAACGTACAAGTAATGATAATTTTAATGTACTTAATCCCTATTTAAATTGTAGCTGTAACGTCGTTAGTAGGTGGTTGGGTGATTGTTGTTAAAATGTAATATAATTAATCCAGAATATATAAAAATACCAAAATAAACACTGAAATAAACCAAAGCCTTAAAACAACTTGAAATTTACTTATTTGGCCCCAGTAAAATAAAAGAATTGGCTTGTTTCATGGTGTATTATTTGTTTAAGCACAAAGCGGGTAGCGAAACCGGAATTTTAGCGTTTGTAAGTTGTAAAACAGAGGGCCCTCTTGTGGTATGAAATGTTAGCTTTACAACAAAATCATCATAGTGGCCTTTTATAAATGTACGTTAAGTGATGGTCTGGCATGACCAGGTGGTTAAGGCATTCGACTCGTAATCCGAAGGTCGCGGGTTCGAATACCAATCACACCAAACATGCTCGCCCTTTCAGACGTGGGGGGTTATAATGTTACGGTCAATCCTACTATTTATTAGTAAAAAGGTAGCCCAAGAGTTGGCAGTGGGTGGTGATGACTAGCCGCCTTTCCTTTAGTCTGCTAAATTAAGAACGGCTAGCGCAGATAGCCTTCGTGCAACTTTGCGCGAAATCCAAAACAAACCAAGTAAATAAACGTTAAGTTACATCTAGTGCTCTTTGTTGCAAATCTTTTTAACTAAGAACTTGAATGAGGCCTTTTTAAAGTGTGGAATATATGATTTCATAAATGTTATATTCTAGTGTTTTTAACTAAGACTTTTGAGGTATAATACGTTTTTTTAAAAATTATTAACAATTTTGAATACTTTGATTCTGTTATTAAAGCGCTAGGAAATCAAGAGCTCCAAGGTTTCAGCTGTGGGCGTGTCGTAAATGTTACAAAGAAATGGAGCTACTTAATTAAACATAACAGCGCACTTAGAGAAGACTGTTGATTGACTATAATTCCTCTGGTCAGCAGCTCAACATTAGAGATGGCTATGTCTGAACTTGAGCGTCTTTGACCTGGCCACTTTACTCAAGAGTCGCATAAACTATAGGGGGAGAGAGGGGTCAACCCGATCTTGAGTGCCTAATCTTATTTCTGAGTTCGAATTATTAACGTTTTTTTTCCTTTGTTCTATTTTTTAAAAGTCTGATTCAGTTTTTTATGTTAACTGCCTTCAATCCCATATAAAACAAAAAGCACACCAATCAAGTATGAAAACTTAATTTCATGAAATACCAAGACTTTAGATTTATAAAAATTTGTCTTCCGAATGACAGAAAAATATTCTAGCCATAGAGAATTTTTGCATAGATAAAATTCTCTACCATAATCACACACACGTTTGATATATAGAAGTATTTGTTTTAGAGCAAAGTCACATTGGGCTATTTGCTGTGTCCACCGAGGGAAATCGAACGTTGAATTTTAGTATTGTAGGTTCATGTAAATATATACACACGTACGTGTAAGCAGTTCTTCGTAACTTGAGACATTTAAAGCTGTTTGTTAGGAAGGATCTTTCTAAAGACTCAACGACAAATAGTAGTGGATGTTTTTTCCAAATCAGTTAAATGATTGCCTTTTAATATATATATATTTTACTATATTGTATATGTACAACGTCCTCTTTTAGCAACTAGACCTGAATTTAACGGAAGTCTTGTCTGTGATATAGAATTATAACCTGTTCCCTCAAAATGTCTGTTGATTTTTTTATCACTTTTCTCGAGCTTTATCCCCAAACATGTATTTTTATTGATACTACATAATCGAAATATGTCATAGTAGCTACTCATACAGCTCACAAACTATGAACCTCAGATTCACAATCGAGCACATTAACCCTTGATCACGCATGATCCATAACAAGAGAAATATATGTGAGTATCAATGATGGTATTATTCCAGTAGGTTCTCACTTAGTATGTTGTATCAAAGTGAAATTAAAAGTTTTCATAGTTTTAATGGAAATACTTATGACCATTTTGGTAACGGTATCATTTGGTCTACATTATCTCCTACCATTTCTAATATTTTCTTTACGGGTTCTAGATTATCCCCTGACCTAGTTAATCTTTTCTTCACGGTCTTTAGATTACTCCTTGTCCTTGCTGTTCTTTTACCCACAGGTTCTAGATTATCTTCTGTCCTTACTAATCTTGTTTATGTAATCATGAACACAACTGTTCCCAGGAGAGTTTTGTTCCAAATACATAAATAGAGGTTACAGAAAATAAAATTTCTCTTTTTTCATGATATTTTCTTTGAAAACCTGTGGTTATATATTATTCTAAGCTGATGTTTTCTCTGGACTTCATGCGCACTTTGATGGTTTCATTTCGAAAACCTTGTGAATGTCCTATTCAATATACTTTCAAATTTGTTACAGTTTGGGGACTGACGAAAATTACAACAGAATAACCGATTCAATATATCTTGTTATTAACAATCAAGAATCTATCTCTACAGCCTAGTCTTGCTGTCTTGCAGTTATTTTTATATCGTTTGTCTTCCAACTCTGGAATATCCTGAGTTTGATTTGAATATGAAGAGTAAAATAGTTAAACTGAGTGGATATATATGTGGTCAGTACTGTCCGCAAAAAGTGTATGTGTGTGGGAGGGGTTCAGGCACAGACATTTAGTCTGGGTGCAAACTCGAGAAGATGAAGCACAATTTGAAGATTTCAGAGTTTCCCAACAGGTTTCACACTTGAACATTACTCTTGACTCACAGGAAATACAGATGGGTGTGTATGATGATCTTCAACTGGTGTTTCTGAGACTGAATGAGAACTCTATAGGACACCAAGACTGCTGCTGATTATGGGAGGGAAACCATTGTCATTCTCAATTTTAGCAAGCCAAAGGATACTGGAAATGATACTTATGGATTAAATTCATTATTTGGAACTATTCCACTTGCAGAAGAGGAAGTGATCACTCAATGGTGAAGATGGTGTCCCATTGAGACACAGCAGTTTTTATAACATAGAAATCATGCTATAAGAATCATACAGAGTCAGGAACATCCCTGGGATTGTGCAAAAGTGGAAGGCTAGCTCTTTAGGGTAGCTCATCATTCTACCACCCAGAAGTAGAGATCAACCGAATGTTCAAAGTAGGGGTTCCTGAATAAAAAACTAACCCTATACCATATTCTCGACACTTTGGGTGTCTCATCCTGTCAGAACCTGATGAGTAAGGTAAAGCAGATTTCTCTTGTAGCGTTCACGAATACAGCTGAAGAACTGCTTCCTTAAATGTTTCAACCAGATTACCATGTAGAATTGGAGAACTCAAGAACAAGTGGAAAATACACGGTTTAGACTTTTAGAGTACCATTATTTGACTCAGTCAAACATTTGACTAACTAAGATAAAGTGTCTGGGATGGAGTTTTTGAGCTGTAATTATGTTTGATTCTGTGGAAAATCAAGTTATCCATAGGGTAATGTTTAATGCTTAAAAGAGTGGTTCATTTAAGAAGTTTGCTGCTTACGCAGATAAAGATATCCTCATCAATGAGTTTGTGGAAGGACTGAGAGGCAAATGGTGCAATATCATTTGGATTTTAAGAGACATCTACACCATAATAGAGGCAGCTTCTCTGTCCTAGTTTCAAAGCTATAACTTCAAGCAGGTTATAGGAAAGGAAAAAAAAAACACAACAAATCCTGCGAAAGCTTTGGACAGGCCATTCTCTTGAGACGTCTGCATCATGAGCAGACGCTTTTCGGCAACTCTTAACATCCACAATGGGTATCTGTGAATAGGAATAGGTTAACCAAAACCTCTCATGGTGGTTGTGCCACGGAAAATGCCACTGATGCTAAGATGTTTAATGATCAGCCAGGTTCATTCAGGGCTGAAAGGTGCTTGATATCTGTCACTGAAGGTGCACTACTAGTGAAGTCACCACTCTGACAAGTTGTTGTAAATTTAATTCTAGCAAATGGTAATAAGCTAAAGAAGAATGGGAGAGGCAAGCCTCCAAATACATCCGGGTAATATCAGCTACAGTATTATGGCAACTATCCCTGATCTAGGGTCTTGGATTAGAATTTTGAGAATGGGCTTACTGCAGAAACTGTTAGCCAGTTTTGTTTATGCACCTGGTTTAGTTACATATTTGTGGAATACTATCGAATGTTAACAAAAGAAGACCAAAAAAGAATAGCGGATTGCGTGATTACATATTGAGGATGAAATTACAGTTCCTCCAAAGGCACAAGTGGTGTTTCACGGTGCACTGTTTACTAAGTTTAGAGTCTAATGACTCTATGCTATGTTGATGAAACCAATGCATGAAACGTGATGTTTGTTATCCAGAAAGCAGGTTGTACTTGTTTGAATAATTTTATGTCTGAGTGAAGACACTTTCCTTGTGTTTATCTATAATTATAGAAATTGGCTGTTCATTTTCTTACTGGGTTGCTCTTTGGCACAGTAAGTAAAGTAAAAGCAGTCGGAACTAGAGGTATAACTAAGGTTGTTTTTTGTTGCTACCCATTAAAAAATATGGGAGTATCGAAATTATCATTGATTGGTGATTGTGTTAATAAATCAGATTAAATGAAATGAGATAAATTCTGTGAATATTTCGGGAAAATATGGTAGTATTTGTCATGACAGATGCATGGATTGAACATAATTAACTCGCTACTATTAGATATAGGTGTTGCTTCTCTGAGGAACAAGAGATATATCCAGAACTGAGGTCCAGGAGCAGAGTGGTGCTTCTAAGGATTTATACTGCTAGAAACCGGCTTTCGATACCTGTGGTGGGCAGAATAGCTTTGTGCTTAATAACAAACACATACAACAGATGTGAGATACGGTACCAGTTTAGGGATGAAGCAAATGATTGATCATTTCCAGTTGTAGCTATAAGTAAGACGAAAGGTATACCAAAGGTTTGAGATCATCTTATATAGGTCAATGTAGTGACCGAAGTTAATGCCTTTTTACTTCTGTGAACAGACAAATTTCTAGAGGCATTGGAAGATGACCACTGGTTAAATACATTAGTTCTGGCTTAAAATACTGGAAAGTTAATCTGGAGATTGCAGATTAATCCAAAAGTATATTCATCACTCGAAGAAACTTTACATGATGTCGTTGTCAAGACTACATCTATTCATTAATTAAGTATAGATTTGTTAGTTCTATCAGCTTTTAACATAGTATCACCTGAATAGGTAGAAAATTCACAAACCCCTTTCTGTAATTCAGAAGAGGTGTCTGATGTTTCGTACAGTCGTTAGTTTGATTGGCTGTTTTGTTGTAAGTAAAGATTGATTCTAGCTTTGTATAATATTGTATTCAGTCTCTTTTCTCCAGTACAGTCAAATTAAATTTTAGTTGAATTCTGAATTATACTTTCTGCTATTTCTCCACTTAGCTGTGGTTGCTATTCTTATCTGTCAGTTTATCGGTAAGCCTTAAACAATCCCACCCTCAAATTAAAATTTGACAAGTTTTTTTTTGTCATGCTAACTGCCTACGTTTTTTTCAGGCTTAAGAAAGTTACTTCAGTATACAAATATATACTTCTGTTCCATTATGTAATATTGTTACTTTGGTTTAATTGTTACATGTCTATCCAATATTTTTAAAGATTTCTCATCAAATTGTGTGCATAAACGAGTACTAATTGTGGACATGTGTTAGATATAGATAAAAGGATAATGAGGATTGAAAAACATAACTTAGTTATTAAAGAAAGACCGAAATTAAACCAAAAGCCTAATTTGCACCACTCATTTTCGAGCTACAAGTCTGTACAAAAACCACACTAAACTGTGATTAACATTTATATGTGATTACTTATTTGTACTATTGGCATTTCATTCGCTGAAATGACAAACATTGCCAAAATCTTCACATTTGTTACTGAGCACTTTCCCGATGTCATATGTAATATAAATTGGATAAATATAAGCAAGTCAGTGAACCACTTGAGTCGATATAAAATCACGATGAAACGGAACATTGAACATCACAAGTACATTTTGACATTGTTTGGTATTACATAGATAGTGTGACGTCATCGAAAATTGATGGTATTTGAGAAGGGTAGATAACATTCCTCTTCACCGCAAAATGTTCATACACTCAACTCATAGAGATATGTTCAGATCGGAAACTTATACAAAATGAGAATATCTCTTGTACATATTGGCACTGGAAAACATAGGGATATGGATCAGCTTGGTGTACCAGGACCGTCCGAAATGAGAACTGTGACAAATCATATCCCAGCCACAGTAAGAAATATGTGATTGGTGTCTTCTAGTTGTTGATAATCCACTAACACAAAGACCAGTGTCTCAGGCCAAAGTACGCAACATAATCAAGAAGGATCACTTCCGGAAAATCAACAAATGTCGCGCGTACAGAAGCTGCGTCCACAACCTACCCGTTTAACCGTGACATACCTCAACCAGCTGGCGACATCTTTCCTCCCTGACATTTCAAAAATCTATCTAATGTATAAGAAAATGAAGGTTTCCCAGCTCCAGTTTAAACAGTCCAATGGCATAGAAATCCTTATAAGATGAATATTAAACAAATATAGACGTTAACGATAAAAAACACAGACTTGAATTATGAAACATTCAAGTGTTAAATAACGCTATAAAAGCCATGAATTGAGCTGCTTCTGGAACACCATTACAATTGTAATCACTCATCGAATAGACAGACATTCAATGTTCTTATAATATAGCAAACGTAGCGAGTATGTCACAGTCTTATTATTTGGTATAAAAGGATTACAGTTTTCACGGCGTAGTTTAACATACCGAAACCAATCTTTATACAAATTATTGTCACAAACAAAAACGTGCTGGAATTAGAAATATAGATAATGTTGTGAATCGTATATTTAAAGTCTCTGTTTTAAAATAAGATAAAGTATGATAAGAGGCAAAATAACCACGTTTACTGTTTATTAAATAATATTGAATATTGATTAGCCCTGATGAAACACGCTTTCGTCGGTAACTACGACACATAGTGGTATGGAAATTGTGATTCATTAGGCGAAAGTTCAAGGAATAATTTATATATTGAATATATATATATATGTTTGATTTTACTTAAGACTCCTAAAACAATATTTAACTGCTATTGTATTTCTATGTTGTCTAGTTATTTTTGAATTCGTTTTCTAATCTTACCATGAATGCTTCGAGACAAAGTTGTAATCTATCCCCCAAGCCCTCTATACATAACAAATATTATTAAACAGGGTATTAAACAACGCGTGGCCCGGCATGGCCAAGCGCGTAAGGCGCGCGACTCGTAATCCGAGGGTCGCGGGTTTGCGCCCGCGTCGCGCCAAACATGCTCGCCCTCCCAGCCGTGGGGGCGTTATAATGTGACGGTCAATCCCACTTTTCGTTGGTAAAAGAGTAGCCCAAGAGTTGGCGGTGGGTGGTGATGACTAGCAGCCTTCCCTCTAGTCTTACACTGCTAAATTAGGGACGGCTAGCACAGATAGCCCTCGAGTAGCTTTGTGCGAAATTCCAAAACAAACAATTAAACAACGCCCTTCTTTTACATTAAAAAAAATTATTTTGAGTTACAGCACCAACCAAATTTAGACTAGAAAAATTAATTAAATTCTGGCTTTTGTTAAATACTTAAAAGTCAAAATCATCTAACAATCTTACTTAATTCGAAGCCGCGTATTCCGAAAGGAGAAAATAACTATTTCTTATATAACCAACGCCCCTTCTGAGTAGTTTCAAATTTGATTGATGCTATCTGAAATTTGCCTCACTGAGAACTAGCTGACAGAAACTATGCATGATGTTCAAAAATCATTCGTCAAATTGTAACTTGAGGTAAGTCGTTAATCCATAACAGTTCTGTAAAATTACTTGCCAGATGACGAGACTTTTGCACACGTTAAAAGCATTTACAGAGCAAGAAAATGCGATTTGTTTTGCGTCGCAACGTTTAAAGTTTGTGTAGGGTAACGTAAAGGTAACGTGAGACTTACGAATTTACGCACGCCATTTGCAAATTATTCAACACGTTGTATAACATCACAAAGTGGTAATTCAGGGGTAAGAAAATAATAATGTACCTCAGTTGAAGAGGTACCATAACCTCTATATGGGTTATTTGTTTTTGACTTACAGTTGTTCGAACTTTCAAAATCTTTTTTACATGTTAAAATTTACGTAACTGTTTTGTTACCATTTAAAACAAATATACTTATTGCAAATTAATGATGTTATTTCTCTAATATCATGGCCCAGCATGGCCAAGCGTGTTAAGGCGTTCGACCCGTAATCCGAGGGTCATGGGTTCGAATTCCCGTCGCACCAAATATACTCGCTTTCCCAGCCGTGGGGGCGTTATAATGTGACGGTCAATCATACTATTTGTTGGTAAAAGAGTAGACCAAGAGTTGGCGGTGGGTAGTGATGACTAGCTGCCTTCCCTCTAGTCTTACACTACAAAATTAGGAACAACTGGCGCAGATAGTCCTCGAGTAGCTTTGCGCGAAATTTAAAAAATCTCTAATATTTTGTTTGTTTTTAAGCACAAAAATACATAATAGGTTCTCTGCATCGTGAGCAAACGGCCAAGCCACATCGCGGTTATTAATAAATCAAGAAATTTCTTTAACCTTTTTTTTGGTAGAAGCAGCAGGCTTTCACATTTAGAGTAGAACTTGTGTAATATCAGAAATATAAAGATAAACAAATCTACCAGATGGCACTAATTTTTATAAAGTATTATGATTTCATCTAATAATCAACTTTTTATTCTTTCTTTATTTAAAAAAAATTATTATTGACATTGTTGTACACGTGTACATATTTATTTCTATTATCAAAATTCGATAAGTTATCTTATTGTTCAGAACTGTAGTAATCTTTTCAGTGTTTACTTTCGACTGGTCTTTCAAATGACAAACATCTAAGTTGTAACAAAGCATATAAATGAAAAGGATTGGAAACTGAATTCAATCTGGGAAGATTTACTAAAGAGAACACGGAGAATAAAAAATTGTCATATTTAGAAGTGTACATAAATATGTACCGCATGAAACTCTCTTGACTTATGTACCAGCAGAATAGATCATAACAAATATTTGTAAGCAAACAAACACCGACTTGCGTTTTGAAAGTTCAGGAAAAATATAATGTACTGTTAGTTTTAAACGTGGCTAAAATTCAACGAAACGTTAAAAGCAAATTTATTTCCTACTTTCACCGAGAGAGCTCAACATTACCAGGTCACAACTACACGTTACTCAACATTACCAGGTTACAACTACAAGTTACTCAACATTACCAGGTCACAACTACACGTTACTCAACATTACCAGGTCACAACCACAAGTTACTCAACATTACCAGGTCACAACTACACGTTACTCAACATTACCAGATCACAACTACAAGTTACTCAACATTACCAGGTCACAACTACACGTTACTAAAAGATATATATCTGAGTGAACTCAGCATTACCAGGTCACAACTACACGTTACTAAAAGATATACATCTGAGTAAACTCAACATTACCAGGTCACAACTACACGTTACTAAAAGATATACATCTGAGTAAACTCAACATTACCAGGTCACAACTACACGTTACTCAACATTACCAGGTCAGAACAACATGTTAACAAAAGATATACATCTGAGTGACCTCAAAATTAACAAGTCACAATAACAGGTTACTAAAAATTATACATTCGAGGTAAATTTAACATGATCTGTTCATATCAACATATCAAAACGTTACCAAAAGATATAGGCCCTGGTTAACTTTAATGTAATCAGGTCACAACAACATTTTAACAAAATATATACACCAGAGATAACTCACAAGCGAAGCAAATAAATTAATTTTAGTTAATTCTGAATTTTAGCCGTATTTAACTTCAGTTAATTGACAGAGTATTCCTTTTACGTGATACTACCAACCTTGCTTGTTTAGAAGTAACTGAACAGCTTTGAGAGAGAAAGCTAGCTTATATCTCTCAGGTTTTCGAAGTGCAGAATTGATTTTTCCTATGTAAACTCCACATCTCTGCCTTAGCCATTTTCTGATAAGTAATGAACTGCAGAGACTTGAGCACATTATATCAAAACGATTTTAAATAAGCAATCCAGCAATTCATGTAACTACATTCGATACACAGTCGCGATAAAACTAAATGTATCAGAAATACATTCCGACGTTTTAAACGTTTTTTTAGGTAGTTTAATGCCACCAAAAGTTGATCGCTTTTGGAAAGGGTATGCAACAACCTTTTCTGAAACACAGTATTTAAACAATCAGATCACAAAGATGTTTTTGTTCGAGATTTAGAATTCTAAGACGGGAATATCTCTTGTATTTAATTGCATTAGAAAACAAGGGAATGCCAATGACCTTGGATAGACCAGGACCACCCTAAAAGAGACTAAAAGTCGTATCTTATCTGTGGCAAAAAAAATGAGACGCATTGTAACAGGTGAGAATACATGAAAAATGTCAATGGCCAAAGCTGTCCATGTATTTCAGGTATTAATAGGTCAAATAGTTGAGAAATATTTCCATTTACACAGTTGATATCACAACGTATCCGGTCAACCTTTGCATTCTTCACGTAGCTGGAGAATGAAACGGGTATTTATGTTTATTCATACGAAAACATATTAATCAAGTCTTTGGACGAGGTGTTGAAGGATTTCTGTTCTATCAGGTTTTTATAACAGGCACTGAGAAATCTTATTCCCCGTATACCCTTGGGAGTGGTTTTCTTTGGGCACGAAACTTTAAGACGAAGCATTTTACAATGGAAACTACGCTGCAGGGCTGTTGACAAGACTCATGGTCGTCAGATAGAGTATTACCGGAAACGTGGCAACATTGTCTGTAACGATGTTTAAAGGTTCCAAGTTGTTTTACTATAGCGTGCTTAACTACTATATTTATATAATTCAAGCGGCTGACTATTACTGTTATATAATTATACAAATAAAAAGAATATAGACTGTATTTGTAATGTCTTTTTTATGAACTATATGAAAATCACTTTTTTTTAACGAATCGTGTGTTGTGTTACAATAATGATGTTACAATTTTCATTATTTACAAAATTAGTTATCAAACTACTTTTTGACCAATAATAATAATATATATATATACATACACGTTTAATGGTATTAAATTTCAAATGTAGAATCTTTTCATGAATATTGACAGAGTTCTTATAAGGAATAATAATTAAACCTATTTTAAAGTATAAATAACCTCGAGCTTTCTAAACTTTATTAAATTACGTAAAAATGTAATTAGGAGTAGGGAATGCAGACGACGTTACTATATGCGTAAGAGAGAAATTGGTGCACATAGTACCATGCATTTGAAAGGGAAATATATTTGGAGAAAGGATCTGTCATTCCTCAGAGCTCCATCTCTGATAGTGGTGTTTATGTGTCAAGATTTTTGTTATTCGAATTTCTTCATTTGTTTATAAACACTAAGAGCACCGTCACCCTTTTGAGTTTTAATACTTAGTCCCCTATACCCAGGTTTAGGAAGTTGATATCTGTTATTTAAGTCCTTTAGTTTTTCAATTTTTTTATCAAAGTCGTCAAGTCGTCAGCTTGAAGTGTTTTGTGTGCTCAAGGTGTTTGGCGTGTGTCACGTGCTGTGGAAACACATAGATTATTGAGACGGTCCGCAAGGCCATTTGATTTGATGAGGACTCTGCCTACCTAACCTCACACAAGAGCAGTCTAGACAGGTCACTTAACTGTTTTAATTACTTTATATATACAGCCTTTACATTTTATAAATTTTGTGTATTCAAATACAAAGGTCAAGGCTGATGATTAGAATACTGGACTCACAATCTGCGGGTTGCGAGTTCTATATAGGTATTCCAGTATTCTATATATAAATATACATATATGTATGTATTCTATATATAAATATACATATATGTATGTATTCTATGTATAAATATACATATGTATTCTAGTATTCTATATATAAATATACATCTATATATGTATTATGTATTATAGTATTCTATATATAAATATACATCTATATATGTATTGTAGTATTCTATATATAAATATACATCTATATATGTATTGTAGTATTCTATATATAAATATACATCTATATATGTATTGTTGTATTCTATATATAAATATACATCTATATATGTATTGTAGTATTCTATATATAAATATACATCTATATATGTATTGTAGTATTCTATATATAAATATACATCTATATATGTATTGTAGTATTCTATATACATCAGAGTCAGTTTTACGTAGTCCGTGATTCTATTTCTGAAATTATTTTATTAAAATTCAACAACTTGTTTGTGTGTGCGAGTTTTCGTACAGCAAAGCCACGTGTCTGTACACAGTGCCTATTATACAACTGAGTAATGACTCCTGTTAAGTAAGGCTCTCCTGGAGATTGTCCTCCTTTCTGAAATACTTCTACGTAGTGGTTCTTGTATTATGTCTGTACAATCAGTGTCAGTTCTGTATGGGTATTCTGTCTGTACAGAGTGCCTATTATACAACTAAGTAATGACTCATGTTAAGTAAGGCTTTCCTGGAGATTGTTCTCCTTTCTGAAATACTTTATAACCATCCAATACTGTAGTTGTACCCTAATATCTAACAATCAGTTGTTACTGACTTTAAAACCTCCAACACCTTTACACATCAGTGGATTGTGAAATATAAAGGGCCAGATGCTAAATAAACATACTAGGATGCAAAAGCAGTCCGTTGTAAGAATTTCACAAAATAGGAGGTGATGGTTTTAGGTAAATAACTAGCTGATATTACATGCGTTCAATTTCAATATTTTTATTAAAATCAGCATTCTGGGTTTACGCGTTAGTTGAGAAGTTAGGGGTCGTCACGTGTATTATGAGTAGGTCTACAGCTTTATGTTACTGGCTATAGTGTCCAACTGAAGAACCAGCAAAATGGAAAATACAATCTACCTTCTTTCAGTCTACACAAGAATGATACTTGATCGCGTGGGTAAGTTGTTATACTATTTCTGTAATTATTTTATTAAAATGTTCTCATTCAACAACTTGTTTGTGCGTGCGAGCTTTCGTACAGCAAATCCACGTATGGCTGTCTCCTGTGTTCATTGACGGGAGTCGAATCTCTAATGCTACGGGAACAACTGTTCTACTTACGACTCAGAGAATACGTGAAATGTCGTTACTAAACTGTTTTATTCCAGTGGCACTATAAACCACTATACCACTTATAGCAGACTATGAAAGGAACCAAAGCCAAATTATTGCAAAGTAAAGAAAAGTAAATGTAAAACTGTAACGTGGCAAACTTAATTGAATATAGTATAGAGAAACGTCTGAATGCGTGTTCATAAAGTGATAAGCGTATTGCACTATGCCACTAGAAACCGGTTTTCGATACAAACATGGTGGGTAGAGCAGAGTTAGCCCTATATTGACCTTAATATTCCAAAATAAAGATATGTTCTTCTCCAGTTACAGAATATGATGGTATTTATAATCGCCACAAGAAAGGATTACTCAGGATTTATAGGTAAAAAACGTCATTCTCATTGAGATTAAAGCGAACTCTGACATAAAATAAGCAAGAAAAATCGCTTCCAAGGTTAAAAGAAAGATTGTATAAAAACACTTTTTCTGGTTCTTATGAATAAAATCTACATAAATAATATACTTGCATTTGTCTGTGCGGAACTTTTTTCGCAAATTGCTCGACCAAATGCTGCAACTCTCGTATCGTTAGAAAGGCCTTTGTCTGTGGAGTACGAATTTCATACTGAATTTTCAATTCAGAATCATCTTACCTGTTTTTGTCTTATCACACTTTTCAATGCAACGAGAATCGTACACGATAATACAATGTTCTCGTCATCACATGACATTTGACTTTGATTTCGACTTTTTTGCAAAGTATTTCACACAAACAACTTAACCCGCGTGTAACTTTCTAAAAATGAATAACATTAAACAAACTAAGGATTTTCTCGACTTATTTAAGTCTAAAATATGCATGCGCATTCCATGTAAAACCATGTGCACGCACTCAGATGTTTCTGCATGTTCAGCCAAGTTTGTCTACGTTACAGCTTTATATTTACTTTACTTTGTAATAATTTGGCTTTGGTTCACTTCATGGTCTGCTATAAACATCATTTAGCTACCTTTTTTTTAGTACAAGTTTTATTCTTAGTTTCTGTCAGTTTCTTTGTTTCAACTCATAAAACTGTGTCATAAGCTGAACACAAATAACTATTTCATACTCTGTACACTATTATAAGTATCATTACTATACCTTATTGTTTATTCTGTGTGTAGTTTTATGAAATAAAATTACGTCAAATTTTTTCAAGTAGATCAGGGTTTATCGATCTAACACATAATAACTGCAAGAAAGCGTAGCTTAAACGCTGTGGATGAAAATGATATAATAATGAAAATTCAAGCGGAGGGCACGGAAACTGCCACAAATATCTTGCGGCTCGTGACTAATAAATAAATATACAATCCAGTGCTGTATCGTTTCGTTATTATATGAGTGCACTAGAAAATAGATAATGAATTTTAATACCATTTTAAAACAAAATAACAAGAATAAAAATTTTTACAAAAAACACACCCATCACATAAATTGTTGCATTATATTGACTATCAGGGGATTTCAAAAGTTCAGACGAAATTATTAATTTTCTTTTGTAACATCACACGCAAGGTATTTTAAAGAGTCTGGATTCGTTGTGGTTAGGTGATGCATATTAAATACACTTTTGTTGTTTAGTCTGTAAAGAACCACAGTTATCGTGTTAAAAATATAAGAATCACCAGATTGTACAGTGGTAAGTTTATGGACTTACAATGCAAAAATCAAGGTTTTGATTCCCTGCGGTGAATACAGCAGATAACTGAATGGTCTAAAAATTAATAATAAAAACATAAGTAGATAATAGTAACACTCATTTTAAGTTATTTCACTTTGCTAGCTTAAGCCTTTTAATCCCTTCGTAGGGAGTTATCACTATTGCATAGAAATAGCACTGAAAATACACTTTTTGTTATAATAATCAAGCTCAACTGATAAGTTCTGACATTGCATGAAAGACCTCCTGGGTTGTTACTCGTGGTAGACAAAAAAAGTCTGAAATACTGTTGCTACTTAGCTCTCCGTGGTGTGAAACCTATAATGAACATGTTAAAGAGATTAATTTTAAGACATGTTGTAAGTACAAAATCGATGCGATTTGTTAGGTTTATAACAAACTTTTACTTTACTTTATCTTCAAAAATGATCTTAACATCAACTTCCTGTCAGTACCACAGAAAACAATAAGTAGCCAAATAGTTTGAACAATAATAAAAAAAGGTAAAATCAAAATCTGTGTTGGTTTCAACTTAGGCTTGGAAGCCACTCTTGTATATATCTAAGTTCGATGAGTTCTAACAGTTCAAGTATCTACTAGGAGCTCGACCTTTCTTCCACATATACAAACTGATATGCGTCAATCTTCCTTTTGTGAAGCCAGACATCTCATAAGCCTGACCAGTGATCTGTGACGTTAACTACTTCAATGCAAAGCCTGATGGCTAAGGCAGTGAAACAATTATACCTAATCCTTGTATTCTTCCTGTTAAATGGAACTTTTAGAGCTATAACCTACTTTGCTCTAGTTTGATCAGGTATATAGGAGAGCGATCTTATTTTCAATGTCCACGTTCATTGCATTTCAAATAGGCTCCCTGCAACCCATATTATGGATATTGGCCACATGTTTGGAACTTGTAGGTGGTTGTCTGAATACCTTTAAATCAGCTTTCTCTGGTTGTTAGTTCCTTGGTTTGTTGGAGGGTTCTGGCTTGACAGCCATTGTTTTTCCTCTTTTCTGATTGTTAACTGTTATCAATAGCAGCAGTGTATTTCTTTTTCATTTACAATCTCAAATAATTTGCATAAGCAACGAAATTTTCAGCTGCTCTACGATGGCATCATTTGATGTTTCTCGTTTATGTTCTTCCCTAATCTGAAAAGATGGAAAATGTTTCTCAACTTCAAACTTCCCAGCTGCTTTTCGTTCTGTTAGCATCGAAGTTAAACATCAACTGATGCAACATCTGACTTTGCGTACAGGAATTACAAGGGTCATTCATTCTTAAATGTTTGAGAACTTGATCTAGGTATTCTTTAGCTAGACTACAAAAAATAAACGGTCTCTGTGTGGGTTTCTTTAGCATTTGTATCTATTCTCAAGCACTAAAGCATCACTTTGAGAAGCTTTTCTAAACCTTAAGTTGATAATACAGAGAACAATCCACTTGTCTTAAGGCTAATAACTATCCATTTTAGTATGAAAGTCATAACACCTACTAGAACTATGTACATCCTAGTTGGGTAGCAACTTTCAGACATTCAACAAATTAAACAGCCTTTCTTGTGTGAATCAAACATATGGCTGACAACCACAGCTAGCTTATCCATCCAGACAAATGGACTGAACAACGAATTTGTTAATTTGGGGCCAAATGTAGACGTTTTTGCATTAAAACGTGTAGGCCGTTGCATACTGCAATATCGTGTGAGTTGCTGTGTTTCTAATTTCAAATTGTAAGATAGTTTTTTTTTTTATCTTGTTTGTTATACATTAGAAGCTAGGAGTTACAAATTGTAAAGTAGTAGAGCCTTTAAAGCGATCGCTTGTGAATTATAAGTATAGATTCAGAGAGCGAGTCGACCGCCTTAACTAGTAGACAGTGCCAGGCCTAAACTAAAAGTACATAGTCCGGTGCGGCTGTCCACGGGAAGTGTTCAAAGCGTTCGTCTTGTGTTTTGATACTAACCGCAATTAACAATAACTTTGGCTTTGGATACTGCGCTCTTAATGTGACACATTCTTGCAGCCTCACATTTAAACTTTAAAAAAATTCGTTTTTTTATGGGGTGGAAATGAGTTATGCTTGAAAACTGAATGACTACCTGGTTGGTTTATAATAGACTGTTTCGCCTAGAAACTGTAGTAATGGACAAGCGACACAGTTTAGCGCTGATTGATAGTTCTACTCAATGAATCTCATTTACAATAAGAGTTGGACCTGCTCCCTCCCGAAAAGTTTAAACTTAAACAATTTCTCCTAATGAACAAAGAAGACTGGCGTAAGAGAGATGCATTCTGGTTTCCATAGCAATTCAAGAATAAGAACAGCCAATCTCGAGAGTATGTATCATACTTCAGGCTTACTAAAGAGTGTCATAATACATACATACCATTATTATGAGAAATCAGTGTAAAGGGACTGGAAATTCATCATGAAGATGCTATTAATAAGTGAATAGTCTTTAGGAAAATGAAGACATGTCTGATGATTTAAATAAAGAAAGGAAGAGCAGTCACGAAAAGTTTCAGAATTACGTCTGGAAAACTAGAAATTGATTGGGAGTAAACGTTTAAAATAAACAAGTAGGATTACTTGGTTTGTGGCAGTTTCTAGAAGAAGTAAATTCTATGACGTTGATTAAGTCGATATAGATGGGGTAATATAGAGTTAGGATAATATTTCAATTACAAAATAACATCATATTCCAGATAAAAACTATTTCGGCTGTAAGTTTTTATCTGGGAGAAAAACGTATTTGCATGAAGTTCACGAACTGCTCTTCATGGCTGCGCTCGGATCACGAGATTCACGCGATTATGTTTCTAAAACCGTGGGAAACACGTCAACATTTTCAGGCAGCTATTTAATTTACACTGCAGTGAATTTGTTATGATACTATCAGAATGAAGGCTGGTCCTAATATTGGAAGAAATAACTTGCATTAAAGCATTACGAAAGATAACCTTTAAAAAATATCAGACCGTAGTTAAACTTTAGCTGGAATGTAAAACGCAAAAGTTTGATTTTTTTCAAAATTCGCATAAAGCTACCCGATGGTTATCTGCGCTAGCCGTCTTTAATTTGACAGTGACAAACAGGGAGGGCACGTAGTGAACACCACTCACCGCCAACTCTTGAGCTACTCTTTTTACCAACGAACAGACAGATTGATCGTCACGTGTTATAAACGCCCCCGGAATTGAAAGATTGAGTAAGTTAGGGGATTCGAACCCGCGACTCTTATATTGCAAATCGAACGCCCTAATTACCCATTACAAGTTCACACATCATGATGTTTTAAATTCCATTTAGTAAATTGTTTTTAAGTGTTCATGATAACGATAAACCAACTTGAAGTAAAAATGTATTAATCTGAAGAAGGTCGAATCGTTGTTTTGTACTTTATTTTAAATAACGTTTTAATACCCATATCACCCGTCTTATGAATATATTTTAAGTGTTGTGTTTTAACTGCTATGTCTCGTTCTAGGGCGCTGCCACTCGAATTTGGAGTTTTGTAATAATGGGAAGATTTGTTTTTTGGTGTTTTTTTTAATTTCGCGCATAGCTACACGAGGGCTACCTCCTTAGCCTTCTCTAATTTAGCAATATAAGACTAAAGTGAAGGCAGCTAGTCATCATTACCCACCACCAACTCTTTGGCTAGTCTTTTACCAACGAATAGTTGGATTGACCGTCACATTATAACGCCCCACGTCTGAAAGGGCGAGCATGTTTGGTGTGATGATTATTTGAATTCGCGACCCTCGGATTACGAGTCGAACGTCTTAACCAATCTGGCCATATCGGTCCATACTGGCAAGAAGGTTTTCAAGTATTCCAAAGTTTATCAGTGTCAGATAATATTAAAGCATGCGACTTACGTTTTGGTTTTCGTTGTGTGTATCTAAAACAA
Source organism: Tachypleus tridentatus (assembly GCF_004210375.1). Taxonomy (NCBI): domain Eukaryota; kingdom Metazoa; phylum Arthropoda; class Merostomata; order Xiphosura; family Limulidae; genus Tachypleus; species Tachypleus tridentatus. The sequence goes on from NC_134834.1 coordinate 144,234,439, forward strand.
CAAACGAACAAACAAATTGGCATTAGAAAACTTACCTGCCCCCAAGTGGCACCACGGTATATCTCTGGATTTACAACACTATAAACCGGGTTTCGATACCCGTAGTGGCAGCGCACAGATAACCACCAATCGTGCAATTTTGTGCTTAATTTCCAACGAACCCATAAAGTTAACAATAAGCGTGGCACTGAAAGAGCTAAGCTTTGAAGTAGAAAAATGAAATAATTTCCTTTCTGTGATCTTGTCTTGATTTTCACTATAAAATTATAAGCAAATTATTTTATTAAGTTTTTAAGTAAGCTTTACATCTTCTTGTAGTTACTAATTATTTTCTACTTAATACTATATAAGTATCATTTATCACAAGATATGTGAGTGAACTGGTAATGTTTTACATTTATTTAACTGGATTTAATTACTTTTCACAAATGATGTAAAACAGAGTTGAGGAGAAAAAGTTTGTTTGTTATTAGGCACAAAGATACCCAATTGAATGTGTATGTTGTGTCTACTAAGGGTCTCGAAACTCTGTCATTATCGTTATAAGCTGTCAGACTTGCCACTAAATTAGTGGAGGGAGGCGGAGATAAAAAGTGACCTAATGATTAAGAATCATAGGGTACGCGGTTCGAGACGTGACGCAACTGAACTGAACACGCCTTCTATTTTCAGTTGTGGGTGTGCTATAGAAATGATAGTCAACTTTATTATTTAACTCAAAACCTGGACAAAGCCCACGTGGGGGAAAATCCTTCTGGTTAACTGCCTGCCCTCTGCTCACTGGTATAAAATTACGGACAGTTGTTCCAGAATCGCCCAGAAATTGCTAACCTAACCGTTTAACTCATGTTCAGTCTCAAAATCTCAATTCTAAAATAATGTTTCATCCCACTTTGTTCAATACCAAGCCACATTATCCGTACACGTGCTCTTTTGTGATTTACACACTAAAGTTGGTAAAACCAGTTTAAGCCTAACGAATGGAAGTTGCTCGAAATATTGCTTCAAAACATTTTTTTTCTTTTATTTCCGTTTTATATCATTACAACCTTCCTGAGTGTACTAGCTTTCTAACGTGGTGCAGATACTACTAAACAAAAACCAAGCTGAAAACCGTTTTAATTCTATCGTAATTTGAATATATAGGAACATCGTAAACCAAATGTTTGGCACATTTGTTTCGGGAATATAACAAATATATTGATCATCTTAAAACAAATTGTCTCATTTTCAGAGACAGGGAGTTTTGAAATATTAAAAAATAAGGTACTAGATTTATATATATAGCTGATTAGTAACACTAAAAACAGTTACAAACAGAATTTAAAAATATATAATTCCACAGAATGAATAGATATGGAAAATGAAATACGAGGTAACCATTTCATTCTCACATGGCAATAGACATTCAGAATCTTAAAAGTTGAAAATACCTTGGCACGTGAAGGCTCAACGAAACAGCAGCAGACGATATATTTGAACAGAAACCTTCAGCAGTCAACAGACAGAGCAATGCGTGTTGTCACGTGACTATGTTCCATTCTCTCATTTACTTAAAGAACAAGCAACAAATATAGTTAATGGTACTGCCATTTGAAATCACTTTGAGTTTGAAGAGAGAGATTCCTTGTATAATCCCGTAAGAAAACGTGATTGGAAGGATTGCAAAGAGCTATTATGTTACCTCGTTTAATCTCTCTATATTTAGTTAGAATAAAAGCCAAATGTTTTGAGTTTTACTTTTGCTTGTATCTTAAACAAGTTACAGTATATTCAGCCTGCCTAACAATATAAGCCTAACTGTTATTGAGTGGTTCCTTCACATCAAACATAAGTTCTCTCCATGTAAACAGTTTCAAGGGGCATAAGTATTTCAAGTTATATTTTCATGGTTTGATTAGTATTAAAACATGTTAAACATATTACAGTCTCGAAATATTTGATCATCTCCATAATTAATACTTACAAGCAAAGCTTTTATTTCAGTTGAAGTTACTAAATAATTGTATTAATTCTAATTTAAAATAGTCATACAGAAATAGCTAGAAAGGTTTAACCTTAAACGTAATGGACAGAGTTTTTAATTTGTATAAAAGGTTGAACCACTTGCATGAGTCTTGGAATCTTAAGCCTACTGTGGTAACGGAAATTACAGGGTGTGATCAAAAAGTTCTAAGACTTCAATTTTATTCCGAAGAATAATGTACGTACATCAGTATCATATGCTATCCCCTTCAAAGTAATTTCTCCCAGCTGAAACACACTTGTTCCAACGTTCCTGCCATTTTTGGAAGCAATGCTGGAAGTCTTCAACTGTTAAGTGACTAAGTTCTGCTTTCACATTATTATGGATGGTTGGAATGTCATCAGATTTCTTTCATGTTAATTTAATTTTCAATTTTGGGAGAAAAAAAACACAGGGCAAGATCAGGAGAATACAGGGGGCGTATCACAGGAATGTTTTCTTCTGCCAAAATTCTTGAACAGACACAGCAGTGTGTGAAGGCGCGTTGTCATGGTGAAAAAACCACTGACCATTCTTCCACAGCTCGTGGCGGTTTCTTCTAACTTTCTCCCTCAAGCGAATTAAGACCTTTTTTTTTATATAAAATATCTGGTTAACTGTCTTTCACCTTAGCCATCTTGGAAGCGTTTTATCTACTGATAAACGACAGCCTTATTTAAGCAGTCACCATCAAAGGCAGTTCTCAATATTTTAAGGATTACTGTTCCTCCTTTACCATTTTCACAAAAAACTTGATGCAAACACGTTGTCCTTCTTTTCTTTCCATTTTTATTACGACAGGGGCAAGAGATACGTCTGTCTTTGAACACGTTTTTCGCAACACAGGTATAAGATCTGTAGAAATGGCTTGTTCGTGGGGTAGATCACTATTTGTACTTTGTACACACCTCAATGCAGCTCACTGTCTCTGTACTGGCACCTGTAACAGAAGAAGTCTTAAAACTTTTTGATCAGATCTCGTACATGTAGCATATTCTGTCTTCTTTAGTTGGTAAGGTAAATATTTCACGATATTCAAGAATAAAAAGAATAACTCAAATACATGTTTGTGTGTAACTTTAAAAACAACGATGATTAAGGAATGAGTGCAGGAAGAATATAGCTAAATTTCTTTTGCCCAAGATACTTATTGTTCTGGACCATTCTTATGTGATGGTACATAGTTTTTTTGTGGGAACAAATGCTGTAAAGTATAATACAGAGTATAGTTGCTCTTTATTATTAAGCACAAAGCTACACAAAGGGCTACCTGTGCTCTGCCCACAACGGGTATCGAAACCCAGTTTCTAGCAGTAGAAGTTCTCAGACATACCACTGTGCCATAGAGGGGCTAAAGTGTGGAAAGGTGGAAAGTTATCTTTGCCACTGCCAGATCATGTGATACCTGAAGGTTATAGATCCTCCATTATGTTTATGTTGAAATTACAAATACTGACGTAGGTATCGTATGTACACAAAGAAGGATGACATAAGAGATCCTTGTATATAATGCTATGTTCTCACAGTCTGGGACAAGAGTAACGAAATATATAGAAAAATCAATGGTTAGCATATAAGATTCTGGAGTTTACTTTTTACAGTTAACATCCCATTACTAAAAAAAAAATAAAAGTAAACCAATAAAATCACGATCTGCACTTTATTCAAATCTCACGTTTAAGATTAACAAGAATAGCCCAAGGTTTGGCAGTGGATAGTGCTGACCAGCAGATGTCTCTCTAGTCTATTACTTTCGAATTTAGACAAGACTTGTGCAGATACCCTTCGAGTAGCTTTGCGAGTAATCCGATAAAACAAGTTCGACCTGTACATTCGACACTCGAATGTTTTTGAACTTTGTTTTATTCTTTGTCTCACACTTTATCCAGTCCCTCTTTCTTTGTTCAACTCTGTTAAAGTCAGAGTTCGTGATACATTTTCTGTTACTTGCACTTACTATACGAAAGGTTGATCACTTCACATGATAATACCGCAACACCAATATGGTTTGAGCTCTACAGTGTAGTCTTAGCGAATAGGAGCATTCTGGCAAAAAGATAAATTACTGAAGAAAATTAATTTGGGTAATAAAACTAGCTAAAACATGTATAAATCAAACTTTCTAATATTTTAATGCAAATATAATACTTCATACAATATAATAGTTTAATCAGGGATTATGTATGTGTTTCCTTATACCTTTTGAGTATCATTAATGCCCACCGAGGGAATCGAACCACTGATTCCAGTGCTGCCTGCATGTGGAATTACGTTAAGTATTGGATGTTTTTTTTATTATCATTATTTTGTTTCACAAAATATGATCACCTGAATATAATAGTACCAACAGAGACCTCTAGAACACTTGCGTTCAAATTAATATTTTCTTACAGCAGTACTTTTTTTAAATACGAGATTTCTAGAATAATACAGAATAATTCAATCAAAGACACCAAAATCAGTAAGTTCACTTGTATTAGGCCTAACTTTAATTAATCCGTTATAAAGAACGTTCGCTTATTCAATAGAGATGCTTTAGTTTAGTTAGGGCTAATCTTTATTGTATTTAACAATACCAGTAAATAAACTTGCAATGTTATTCTAAGGCTTAACGTTAGAAAGCAGACATGGTATAGTGATAATGTACTCTTTCATTGAGCAGATTCTTTTAATTTTTTAGCAAAAGCGAATAAATTTCTGTTTGAAGTGAAAATGTTTGCACTGGGGCCAACAGGTGAATATAAGTGATAGTAACCTGTAGCAAATGTTCAGAAAGAAATAAATGATTTTTTTTTTATTTTACGTGAATCGAAAATCGACTTGAATGAACAATTAGCTGTGAAATTGTACAAGTAGTTAGATATACACGATAACTAGCAATGACCCGAACGCTACAGAAGCTGAGAAATCAGTGAAATGAAAACTAACTCAATGTACAACGTATCCTTCTATCTGGGTGTTTCTGAAAGTATCTCGATTATTAAAGGGGCGGGTACAAAAGTGTTCTTCATTTGAGACATTATGATACTCCTTTGTAATTCCAGTGTCCTTCGGGGATCGGTATTTTCCACATAAGTAAGTTTCAATTGCGGGATAATAGGGGACGATGAAATATCTTTGAACTGTTCATGTACTTTTCGTAAGCTTCTGTTTGTTTTTGAATTTCGCGCAAGGCTGCATTAAATAACACTTGGGCTACTCTTTTACCAACAAACAGTGGGATTGATCGTCATATTATAACGCCCCCACGGCTGAGAGGGCGAGCAAGTTTGGTGCGACGGGGATTCGAACCTGCGACCCTCAGATTATGAGTCGAACGCCTTAACCCACATGGCCTCGTAAGCTTCTGCCCGTCCCTTTAACATTCTAGGTATTCTATGATCACTTTTATAAGCTTTCTTTTAAATCTAGGGCCATCATTATGCTTACAACTCTCTCTAGCAAACAGCGAAATTAAAAAACAGCTTGCAGCAGTATTTGCACAAAGTAAGCAAATTAATTCAAATTAACTATAATGTAGCAAAACAAACGGAAGCCTAAATTGGTGTTAGTACTTTAATATCAAATTGCACAATGTAAGTAAACTGACCCAAGTTACTGCATTTTCAAAATAACTCGAAATTAATTAGTTTATTTGTAAAACATTCAGAATTATGGTAACTAATCTTTAACTGAAATACAAAATTCCAAAAGCTTAACTATCAATCATCCTTTCCATTGGTGGTCAGTTTTAAGAATTACAATGCTAAAATCTTGGATTTAATTCCCCATTGCGTGTAGTTTTGTACTAAAAAAGAATAAAACAAATAATTCATTTTTACTTCTAGCGCACCTTTTATAAAACCGACTACATCTGACTGTACAGCAAAAATAAAACAATTTTTTTTATTAAATAATATCAAGTCGGTAAGTAATGATTTATCACATTCATTCAGTCCTTCAAACTACATGTTTCTCAACACTATAAGTTGTATACTTAAACATTGCTCACTTTTTGGCGATAAGAAACTGTTAGCGCAATCAAGACCAAAGAAACAGAAACTATTTTAAACTTTACCTGACGTTGCAGATCTTGGAACGTTAGCTAAAACTGAAAATATTAAGGAAACTTAATGCCCATAATGAGAAGGCAACGATCCAACTAAAACGCTACTTATGGACAAAAAGTAATAAGTTAAGTTCAGTTGTTGGATATATTAAGCAATATCACCAAAAATGTCACTGGTGCAGTTCAGAGGTTTTCTGTTTATTCGAGAGGGAAGAGGGACAGAAAGTTTCACAACAGTTTCGCACTTGGCTCCTCTTCACACTTTCATTCTTTTTTAAACCACTCTAATCTGGTATAGTTTTGTAATTTTGTTATTTAACAGAAAAAAATGTAATATTTAAACATGGACAAAGAACAAATGTAGCTTGGTAAACTACACAGACGATTTTGCTTTATTCTTGGTGTAATATCGATTAGGGTTAATTGATGTTAATGAAACACATTTTATAATTCGGGAAGTGGATGTCTTGAATTTAATTCGGTGATGGAAACAACTCAATCTGTTCTAAGGATTAATATTTATAAAATAAAGAATGTCATCATTATTAGCTTAATTTATAGTAATTTTTTGAAATGATTCGGATTTTAACTTTGTTAAACTCGTAATTATGTCATAATTAAGCATCCCACTATTTGCTACATGAGATATTTAGAGTTTTAGACTAAAGCTCACATGACCTTCTTTGAGGAAAAAATATATAATAAAAAACATAACGATTTATTAACTCGTATCTTAAGCGCTTTTATATGTAATTTGTTTATTTTTAACCATGTTATTTTTATTACCCTAAAACAATATTTCAAATAACAATTAAATAACAAATGTCGATTACCAGATTCCATTATAATTTTGTTTGCTAGAGAAAGTTGTCAATCATGATGAGGACGCTGGATCTGGAAAGTTCATAAAAGCAGTCATAGTATGACTAGAAAATCATAATAATGTAATACACTAGAGATTTATTGGAATTTGGTGAAGCAAGAGAGTATTATAGTAACCAGTGTGTGAACGTTCAATGAATGTTACAGTTCAGTGTTAGACAGTGAGTTATTGTACCTTTTATGTGTTGTCGTTTATTTATCAAATAAAGCTAAATAAATAAGGAACAGAACATCAGTAGTGCAGATTCTGCTGAAAGTAAAAACGTTTGTGTGCTCAAGCCTACAACATATTTAAAAGCAGACGTAGCCTGCAGTAAATATTATTAAATAAATTAATTGATTTGTTATCGTTATCTGGACTGACTTTGCATTATTTTAATCACATAATTCCATAGAACTCACTCAATGATAGAATACAATACAACACTTGTGTCAGAAGTGAGATTATTTCAAGAAAATAACAGAGGCACAAAGCGAGATAGGAAAACTTCAGAAGATAAGAGAATAGAAAGGAGAACAAACGGAAGAGACATAGCAATAAAATAAAATAGAAAAAGAACAAAAAGTAAAAGATGAACATTTAAGGGGAAAATTGAAAGAAAGATACATAATATTAAAAAATAAAATGTATAAACTACAAGAGAGACGAAGCTAAAGTAGGCGTACAGAGGGATTGCAACAGTACTGAGAAACATCAGTGAAGTACTGAAAAGCAGTAATGACAAATTCAAAGTACAAAATGAAATTAGTGACAGAATAAAATATTTGAGGAAAAAAAAGTGGATAGATACAAAGATCAAACCTCCACATCATTTTCTGCACCTGTTCAAGAATTCTGAACCAAAATATGAAATAGGAGAGTCTGTTTAGACTACACTCATTGGCACCACTGCTGTGCTGTCTGTTATTGCAGGGTCTTCTTAAGCTGATCTATCCATATTACTACCAAATCTACTAGCCTTAGTTTACCTGACCAGTTCAAGAGCATTCTCTGGTGGATAAACCAACACACTATCAAAATCAGTTCACAATAATTTTCAGATTAAACAGATGATACAGTGAACAACAAACTCTTGACGACGATAAACCCACTTGAAGTAAAAATAAAGCAGAGAACTACATTTCGATCACCTTCAGCTCAACTACCCATTTTAAAGAATCAGCCTAAATGACAATAAGTAACTTACCACCCACCGCCAACTCTTAGGCTACTCTTTTACCAACGAATAGTAGGATTGACCGTCACATTACAACGCCCCCACGGCTGAAAAGGGAAGCATGTTTGGTGCGACGGGGATTCAAACCCGTGATCTACAGAGTACGAGTCGAGTGTCTTAACCACCTGGCCATGCCGGGCAAGGTGGTGAGTGTCACCATCGCCAATAACACTGTCTAACGTTGGGACAGAACAAGTTTAAAATGGTGCTGTCGCTAAGAGTCGTAACGACGGCAAGACAGAAAAATGTGGCCTATTGTGATCTGAGTGTTACAAAGACAACAAACACATTGGTGCATCAGTCCCAGATAAAAGAAAACGATGAGTTAAAAAACTGTGACCAATGCGTAGTCTAGGTAAAACAACTTCCTCTTTACGATCCTTACGGAAGCAAGATGGCCAAAGTCCAATAGAGGGTTTTATTTGGAAAAGCTTGCTTTCACGTTGCTTACTCCAAGTCGACTGCCAACTGGCACAGAGTCGAGCCTTGAATACAGGAATATAGTCCATATATGGAACAGTCACAGCAGTGATAGTACCAAAGCTGACAGATTTAGCTGCGGTGTCGGTGAGCCCGTTCCCGCAGATACCAACGCAGCCTGGTTTCCAGAAAAACTGGATAGAAGTAGAGGTTAAAGAGAAATTGGCCAGTCGGTTTTGAATATCAACGAGAACAGGGTGTGAACTAACGTGAAGCGATTCCAGGGCCAGTAGAGAACTAATCGAGTCAGTATAAATAGTGCAGTTTGAGTACTACTTAGCTTCTATGTGATCCAGGGCAAGTGAACCCAGAAACTGTAGAGGGGATTCTGCACGCAACCACTGAACTACAACAAACCATAGCAGAGCCCACATAAGCACCTGATTTTGAACCATCTGTGTAAATAGGAATGGAAGGATGGTTCGAAAGATGTTCAGGAAATAACAGACAGTATTTCCAAAAGGGAGTGTCTGCTTTTTTTCAGATGACTTAAAGATAGGTCACATTTGGGAACTGTAATAAGCCATGCTGGGACGGACTGACCAGTGGATACAGCAATGTTATCCAAGGACAGACAAAATTCATCCTGGATACAAAGGTGAAAAGGAGCAATGGCAGATCGTCCGTTCTGAAAAAGCATGGCCCACCGAGGAAGGAAAACACAACCTCAGTTGGGATGTTTTGGTAAGGAACAAAGTTTCGAAGCATATAGTAAAGATAGTTGCAAACGGCAGAGGTGCAAAGAAGGTTCATGAGACTCTATGTATAAGCTCTGAAGTGGGGAAGTGTGAAAAGCCCCAGTGCAGAGCCGAAGTCCTCGATGATGAATGGGGTCCAGTATCTTCAAGGCCGAGGTCCTGGCAGAGCCATAGACCAGTGACCCATAGTATAGTTTTGATCGAATAAGAACACGATATATCTTTAGCATGGAACAACAATCCTCTCCCCAAGTTGTGAAAGAGAGGTCACTGAGGATGTTTAGTGCTCTTGTACATTTGACTCGTAACTGTTTGATGTGTGGTATACAGGTCAGCTTATAGTCAAAGAAAGCCCCAAGAACTTTGTCTCGTGGACCACAGGCAGCACAATTTCACCGATACGGAGTTCAGGATCAGAGTGAATACCGCGTCGGCATCAAAAGTGCATGCAAATGGTTTTAAAAGTTAAAACCGTTTGCTGTGATTCACTTCAGTAAACGATTGAGGGCAGTTTGTAGCTGCCGCTCAATATACCTCATGCTCGACGACTGACATGAGGTGTGAAAGTCGTCGACATAGAGCCCGTTTGCAACAGTAAGGAGTTGTTCAGTGATGGCATTAATTTTTATACTGAAAAGTGTAACACTCAAAATACAGCCCTGAGGGGCTCCAAGTTCCTGTAGAAAAGAACGGGAAAGTGTCGAACCCACACGAACTTGGAATCGCCTGTCCATTAAAAGGTTTTTAATAAAAATGGGAGAATGACTATGTAATCAAAGTTAATGAGAGTCTCGCAAAATGCCACACCTTAATGTGGTATCATAAGCCTTCTCAAGGTCAAAGAATATTGATACAAGATGTTGTCGTTTGAGATAGGCTTCTCTGATTGACGTTTTATGTCGAATCAGGTGGAGCATGGTGGAGTGCTGTCGTCGGAATCCACACTGGGTGGGCAAGGAACCAAACAAGACGAGCATTAACCATCCTCTCTGAGGTCTTACAGAAAACAGCTCGTCAAAGCAATTGGACAGACGTTTGAAGGAATTTTGGGATTTTTCCCGGGCTTAGAGAAAGGTAGAACAATAACCTGGCACCAGGCATCAGTACAAACATTCTCTTGCCAGATCTGGTTAAAAACAATCAGAAGAATAGCAAGAGAAGCAGGAGATAGATGGCGTTATATTTCATAGCGTGTATCATCAGGTCCAACCGATGCACTGCCAGACAATGAAGGGGCAATTTGAGTTCCATCAGTGTAAGGAGGCGATTATAGTCATAGAGACAATCAGCTAGAAGGGAAAGAGGTGATCGCTCCGCTCGAGTCTTGGTGGCTAAGAAGGTGGAGGATGAAGCAGAAGTGCTAGATACACGGCGAAAGCTTTCACTTAAGAGTATCGGCGATGCTCCGGGTATCAGCTACTTCCTGGCAATCAGAGAGCAACATCGAGAGAGGGATGGAATTATATTGCCCACTGACCTTTCGAACCTTGTCCCATATGACTTTGAAACTGGTGGTAGAAGATATGCTGGTTGTAAACTTAATCCAAGATTCCTTATGGTTTTGATGTCTTACCCGCCGAGCATATGCATGTGCATGGGCTTAATGGAAAGCGATGCGATTCGAGAGTGTGGGATGCCTACGAAAAGTATCCCAGGCCTGTTTTTGAGCCTTCTGTGCCATGTAGAAGGCAGTATTTCATCACGAACGAGGATATAGTGGAAAACGTGTAGAGGGTTTAGGAATACATTGAGCCCCTGCCTGTACAATACAGTCAGTCATTGCTGACACCAAGTCATCTATTGACAAGATCAAGTTCTGGGAGAACAGTGAAAGAGGGCCAGTTGGCTTGATCCAGCTTCCACGGGGGAACGCAGGTCGGGTGGCATCGACCACGGCCAGTATCTCTCAAAATTATAGGAAAATTATCATTGCTTCGAAGTGGGAGAGTAGTGAAGAGGAGAAATTGAGAAATCAATAGCAGTAAAGAACTGACTAGGTGCATGGAAATAATTGAAAGAACCAGTATTGAAAAGAGAAAGATTGTGATTTGAGAGCATACGCTCGACGGAGTGATCCCTCCCATCAATATCAGTACATCCCCAGAGAGAATAATGTCCATTAAAGTCTCACAGGATTAAAAATGGAGATGGAAATGTTCAACAAGAACATCAAAGTCTGATTGATCATAGGTCTCTTCAGGGGACAGGTAGAGAGAACAAACAGTGATGGTACGACCCACGTAAACACAGATGGCTACGGTCTCCAAGGGTGTGCCGAGTGGCAAAGACAAGGTGGGCACATGCTGATAAACCAACAGTGCCACTCCTCCATACACTCGTCCATCACACAGTCTGTCATTTCTGTACAAAGAAAACCACCGAAAGGTGACTGTATTGGCAGATTTCAGAAATGGTTCCCGTAAGGAAAGATATACAGAATGGTAGGAAGCAATCAGTGCTTTGATGTCATCCAGATTAGAAAGTAAACCTCGACAGTTCCACTGTATCAAGGTGGCCATTGTTAATTAGGTGTAAGCGAATTGGGTGAAGAGCCTTTCCGTTTTTGACCAAGTCTTTTTTCTTTGTTCGAGGGAGATCTGTTGATCTCCATGGATCACGTCCTGGATTTAATGGGCAGGTCTTTGTCGTTGAAAGAGGATTCCAGCGACTGAGGACGTGAACGAATGATTGTTTTGCATCTTGGAGCGGGAGAAGATGTACCCGAGGAAATGCCTGTACCCGGAACCCAAAGAAGTAGATCTTGTGGTTTGCTGGAATGAATGTTAAGGACACAGGTGGGTGTTAACGTTGATTCATCAACTTTTTTAATCATGAAAAGACTTTTCATATGGTTTGAGAACGATTGTTTTGGAGGCACAGAGAAATCTGTCTGGACTCCCACTGTAGTAATGGAACGAAGTGCAGCAGCATACGTCCGAGATGAAGTGGTGGACAGCAAGTCTCAGGGTAAATAATGTTTTGAATCGTCTTCAAATGCTGCACCTCTTTTTCTTCCAACCACTCAGGGCTAGAACGAAAGTAGGATGGGTGAGAGCCATAGCAATTGACACTGTAAGGGCCCGTTTCATTCTCATAAGCATCGTGATCCTTGCAACCAAACGAACACACGTCGAGGAACCACGACATGATGTCTCTGAGTGACTGACACTGAAAACACCTGAGAGGGTTTGGAATGTGTGGCCGTACTTTGCACTTAAGATAACCTGCCTTGATGATGGCAGGTAGACGCGATGATGGAAATGTTAATATGAGGACATTGGTCGACATCATAATTCCATCTTTGCAAGTGTAGATACGCCTCACTGCAGAAACTTCTTGGGTGGAGAAACCAGCGGGAATCTCCGACTCTGGGATGTTCTTCAAACCCTTCACAACAATAACCCATCATGGTATATTCCCAATCGCCTTTGAATGTAAGAGGAGTTCACTGTGTTTAGATATGGATGTTTCCACCAATATGTCACCAGAGCGAAGCTTTTTAACTGACATTGGAGAGCCAGCGAATTTCTCTAGTCCATTCTGAATCAAAAAAGCGAGCTATTTGCTCTAAAGGTTTGTCTTAAAGAGAATGTAATATAAGAAAATTATGTACAACAGGTGGTACGGATGTTGAAGATTGCTGCTCAGAAACTTGAAGACGTGGTCGTTTACCTATGGACTCTTTTTCACTATTTTATTTAAGTTTTTATTTGGAGAACCCATAATAATAAAGAATGTTTCGGCGTCCACTAGCCGTACGAGGGGCGCACTACAATGCCAATACACATGATCCAAGGCATTATTTAAAGAAATTCATTGACATACATCTATTTTATACACATTGACATTGTGTATATATATAATCTCCCCCAAAAATGTTAAAAACCTTCTCTGCAACACATTTTCTTATTCTTATTATGGGTAAATTAACAGAACACCTTATTTAGAACATATTGGATATCTTGTCCTATTATTAAAATAATCGCTTTAATATTGGACAGTCGAACAAGTGTAATTAATTAATTATGAAAAATCTAAAAAAATACCAACTTTGGAAAACTAAGTGCATCTGTTTAAAGACAGTCTAACTAACTATCTTCTGTGTTGCTGTTGATCTTGAATTATATACCACCTTATTTGAAAACATTTGGTGTACCTGATCCTGGATAGGATATTTTCTTAGAAGCATTTGGTAAATTTACTATTGGTAAAATTTTATGAAAACATTATTATCTGTGACCCTGAATAAACTAAAAGCTCTAGTTTTAAACGTAACCTGAGTAATTTATAATATGATTATCAAGCTGATCATCGCTTTAATTGAAATTTGGAATGAAATAAAACATTGTTTTTCAAATTATGTTTCAATAAACTTTATTTAAGGTGAACAACGAGTTATTTTACAAACTGATTTGTTTACTTTATCCTGATTGACCAACATGATATATTGCAAATTCACATAATGAAGTATTCATCAGTCATTTTGTCTCTGTTTGTTTACTGATGCACCAATCATTTTATTTCTGTTGTTTGCTGCTCCACCAATTATTTTGTTTCTGTTGTTTGTTGGTCATCCACAACAAGTTAACAAAACAAAGTATTCATCATTCATTTTATTACATTTTCTTGTTCAGACTATGTCCACCAGGGAACATAGATTCAATACAAGTCTATGAAGATTTACAAGTCGTGCAACTTCCTAGAGAAGGGTTTGGGACATCATTTTGGCTTACTTGTCGAAAACAATTCTTATCATTTCTGAAAAATCAAATACCCACTTTCTTGACGTCATGTACTCCAATTCTCAGTACTACTCAGCTCGCGTAAGGCGTGCGACTCGTAATCCGAGGGTCGCGGGTTCGCGCCCACGTCGCGCTAAACATGCTCGCCCTCCCAGCCGTGGGGGTGTATAATGTGACGGTCAATCCCACTATTCGTTGGTAAAAGAGTAGCCCAAGAGTTGGCGGTGGGTGGTGATGACTAGCTGCCTTCCCTCTAGTCTTACACTGCAAAATTAGGGACGGCTAGCACAGATAGCCCTCGAGTAGCTTTGTGCGAAATTCCAAAAAACAACAAACAAACAAACTACTCAGCTCATTTTCTGTAGCACTGAAGATGTCTTGACGTCACGTCTTGAGCTCCCAGACATCACGTTCTTCGTGTCGCTGTTCGTGAAAGCTCCGTACACATCTTTACCTGACAGTATTAGATGTTGGTATAGAACTCTA